>NC_053024.1:686189714-686275649 GCF_003073215.2 Triticum urartu
CATCGACGACATCTGCAACATGAAACTCCAATATCATCTTCTCCTCCTCAATTTTTTTATTTTTTCCTTCAGCAAATTGTTTTCTTCTTCAACTAAATTTAACCTCTCGGCAATAGGGTCGGTTGGCATTTCTGATTCACATACATCCTACATAAATAAAATCTATGTCATGTTGGTCGGCATAATTTTCATAAACAATAAATGAACCAATAGTTATAAAAATAATATATATACCACATCTGAATCATAGACAGGACGAGGGCCGACGGGGGCGGATACCAAAACCATCGCACTATATAAGATGTAATAATAAAAGTAAGAAAATAATAAAAGTATCTATGTAAACATACAAGTAAGAATATTTTTCCTTTCAGAAAGAAGATAAGAATATATAAGAGGCTCACCACGGTGGTGCCGGCGATGAGCTCGGCGCGGGTGATCGACGGCGATGAAGACGGGGACGGGGCGTGACGGACCGCTAAACCTAGACAAATATTAAGGAAAATGGAGTTTGGAGGTCGAGCTTGGAGAGGAGAAAGCTTAAGTAGTGTGGCTCGGGCATTCCATCGAACACCTTGTGTGCATAGGAGGTGAGCTAGAGCACCACCAAGCCCTCCCCCCTCGGCCAGAAAAAAACAGAGCAGTGTGCTCTGCTCTTACGCGAGGGGGTATATATAGGCACCTCATTGGTTCCGGTTGGTGGCATGAACCGGGAATAAGGGGAGCCTTTGGTCCCGGTTCAAGCCACCAACCGGGTCCAATGGTGGTGGGCCAGGAGCGAGGCCCATTGGTCCCGGTTCGTCCCACCAACCGGGACCAAAAGGTCCAGACAAACCGGGACCAATGGCCCACGTGGCCCGGCCGGCCCCCGGGGCTCACGAACCGGGACCAATACCCCCATGGGTCCCGGTTCTGGACTGAACCGGGACTAATGGGCTGACCCGGCGTGAACCAAAGCCCCCTTTTCTACTAGTGAGCCTCTTTGCAGCCGCGAATTAGGGCATGTGGCTTGCAGTAGACCAAACATTCCCAGAGTGACGACAGGAGGATGTCAATGTCGAGGCACTAGATGACACCCACATGGTTGTCGATCTGGAGGCCCATCACGATGGTTAAGTCCAGTGACGAGTGAGCTAGGCCCCCTAGTTGGCTAGTTGCTGGGGCGAGGTCGTACTCGGTGCTCACCGGCCTGTTGGCGAGTATCCTGTGGATGAACTCACAGCAATCCTCGTAGTGTCGGAAGACCGCAGTGTCCACGACCATGACACTATGCTCGAAGGGCACCTGGCCATCATTGAAATAGTCGAGACATGAAGATTGATATATTGGAAGCCTATGTTTGGATATCGGAAGTGTTCCGGGTGAAATCAGGATTTTACCGGTGTACCGGGAGGTTACCGGAACCCCCCGGGGACTTAATGGGCCTTGGTGGAAGAGAGGAGAGGCGGCCAGGGCAAGGGCCGCGCGCCCCTCCCCCCTAGTCTGAATAGGACAAGGAGAGGGGGGCGGCGCCCCCACTTCCTTCTTCTCCTCCACCTCTTTCCCCTCTCTCTCCTAGTCCAATAAGGAAAAAGGGGGGCAGTCCTACTCCCGGTAGGAGTAGGACTCCTCCTGGCGCGCCCCCTCTCTAGGCCGGCCGCACCCCCCTTGCTCCTTTATATACGGGGGCAGGGAGCACCCCAAACACATAACAATTGATCGTTTGATCTTTTAGCCGTGTGCGGTGCCCCCCTCCACCATAATCCACATTGATAATACTGTAGTGGTGCTTAGGTGAAGCCCTGCGTCGGTAGAACATCAACATCGTCACCACGCTGTCGTGCTGACGAAACTCTCCCTCAACACTCGGTTGGATCGGAGTTTGAGGGACGTCATCGAGCTGAACGTGTGCTGAACTCGGAGGTGCTGTGCGTTCGGTACTTGATCGGTTGGATCGTGAAGAGGTACGACTACATCAACCGCGTTGTGCTAACGCTTCCGCTTTCGGTCTACGAGGGTGCATGGACAACACTCTCCCCTCTCATTGCTATGCATCACCATGATCTTGCGTGTGCGTAGGATTTTTTTTTGCAATTACTACGTTCCCCAGCATAAACCCCATCTTTTTATCCTCGATGGGAACAATACAATACGTGCCTTTCTGCCCCTACTGTCACTGGGAAAGGACACCGCAAGATTGAACCCAAAGCTAAGCACTTCTCCCGTTGCAAGAAAGATCAATCTAGTAGGCCAAACCAAACTGATAATTCGAAGGGACTTGCAAAGATAGTTAAATCATACACATAAGAATTCAGAGAAGAACCAAATATTGTTCATAGATAATCTTGATCATAAACCCACAATTCATCAGATCTCGACAAACACACCGCAAAAAGAATTACATCGAATAGATCTCCAAGAAGATCGAGGAGAACTTTGTATTGAAGTCCAAAGAAAGACAAGAATCCATCTAGCTAATAACTATGGACCCGAAGGTCTGTGGTAAACTACTCACACATCATCAGAGAGGCTATGGTGTTGATGTAGAAGCCCTCTGTGATCGATTCCCCCACCGGCGGAGCGCCGAAAAAAGCCCCAAGATGGGATCTCACGGGTACAGAAGGCTGCGGCGGTGGAAATAGGGTTTCGTGGTGCTCCCGGATGTTTTCAGGGTATATGAGTATATATAGGCGAAAGAAGTAGGTCGGTGGAGCCACGAGGGGCCCACGAGGGTGGGGGGCACGCCTACCCCCTGGGCACGACTCCCTACCTCGTGGCTTCCTCGCTGCTTCCTTTACGTCCACTCCAAGTCTCATGGATTGCGTTTGTCCCAAAAACAACTCTCCCGAAGGTTTCATTCCGTTTGGATTACATTTGATATTCCTTTTCTGTGAAACACTGAAATAGGCACAAAAAACAGCAATTTGCAGTGGGCCTTCGGTTAATAGGTTAGTCCCCAAAATAATATAGAAGTGCATAGTAAAGCCCATTAAACATCCGAAACAGATAATATAATAGCATGCAATCAAAAATTATAGATACGTTGGAGACGTATCATCCCTCAATCGCTGTATGAGGAGAGACTGACTGGAAACAGCATGCTAGGAGGGGACTCAATAATATGTAGGGACGGGCATTCTTGGTCTCAAGCACACTACACAGTTCTATAGAACTCTACCTTGGTGACCGCGTATGTCGATGAACACAAGAACATTCTGCGCTCCAAACAACCGGTGCAGTGTGACGACTGGATTTACATGTGAACACACAATTCTTTTGCCAGTTGCTTGGAAACACATCTCAGAGGTGACAATACTGGTGGTGATGAGCTGTACTATTTGGCCAGGGGACCATCTTCGACTGTACTGACTTACAAAGGTTACGAGATAAATGGGAATACACGATCGCCCAAGATCAAAAGAGCACCAACCAAAATAGCGGTGTCCGCTTTGATGCAGCAACCAAGAGCGGAAATGACACAAATTATGGTTAGATAGTGGACATATGGGAACTTGACTACGGACATGATTTTAAGGTCCCTTTGTTTCAGTGCAAATGGGTCAATCTATCAGGAGGCGTGATAACCCACAAGTATAGGGGATCAATTGTAGCCTCTTTCAATAAGTAAGAGTTTCGAACCCAACAAGGAGCTAAAGGTTGAACAAATATTCCCTTAAGTTCTATCGACCACCGATACAACTCTACGCACGCTTGACGTTCGCTTTACCTAGAACAAGTATGAAACTAGAAGTACTTTGTAGGTGTTGCTGGATAGGTTTGCAAGAATATAAAGAGCATGTAAATAAAAACTAGGGGCTGTTTTAAGTAAAGAAGCAATAAATTTAGTATAGCGAGTGTGGAATAGTGGTGGTAGGAGTTGCGAAATTGTCCCTAAGCAATTGACTACATTACTAGACCGATAGCAAGTTTTATGTGGGGGAGGCCATTGCTAGCATGTCATCCCTGACTTGGAATTCTATGCACTTATGATTGGAACTATTAGCAAGCATCCGCAACTACTAACGTTCATTAAGGTAAAACCCAACCATAGCATTAAGATATATTGGTCCCCTTCAATCCCGTATGCATCAATTTCTATGCTAGGTTGAAGCTTCTGTCACTCTTGTCCTCCAATACATAGTCCTATCAACATACAACTAGCCCTATGTGTGATCCACGTGCGGTCTCATATGATGGGCACCAAAGGACAACAACATAGCCACAAGAAAATTAAACCAATCATAGCAATTCATCAATTACCAATAGGACAACGAAAATCTACTCAGACATCATAGGATGGCAACACATCATTGGATAATAATATGAAGCATAAAGCACCATGTTCAAGTAGAGGGTACATCGGGTTGCAGGAGAGTGGACCGCTGTAGATAGATGGGGAAGGTGATGAAGATGTCGGTGAAGATGACGGAGGTGTTGGTGTAGATTGTGGTGATGACGATGGCCCCGGCGGCATTCCGGCGCCACCGGAAAAGAGGGGGAGAGAGCCCCCCTTCTTATTCTTCCTTGACCTTCTCCCTAGATGGGAGAAGGGTTTCCCCTCTGGTCCATGGCTTCCATGGCGTCGGAGGGGCGAGAGCCCCTCCGAGATTGGATCTGTCTCTCTGTTTCTGCGTTCCAGATTCTGGCCTTTCACCGTTTCTTATATTCCCAGAGATCCATAACTCCGACTGGGCTGAAATTTTAACACGATTTGTATTCGGATATTGGATTTCTTGCAGTGAAAGAAGGGCACCAACCGCCTTACGGAGTGTCCACGAGGGCCCAGGGCATGCCCTACCCCCTGGGGCGCGCCCTCACCCTCGTGGGGCCCTAATGCATTGTATCGCGTTGATTCTTTTTCCCAAAATTACATATATTCCAAAAAAATCTCAAGAAGTTTTTATCGCGTTTGGACTTCGTTTGATATGGATTTTCTACGAAACAAAAAACATGCAACAAATGAACTGACACTGGGCACTGGTAGACCCAAAGTACGGAATGAAAACAGTGGATCTGAACAATCTTGCGTACACAGATGAAACATTTGTCCTAGCCAATGATGTGGCGCAGGTTTTCTATATGAAGGACATGTCTACTAAACCGAGAAAAATAAAAGATAAGGAAGCGAATACATCATACGATGAACCAAAGCGCCACATAGTTCTTTCAGGAAAAAGAGACATTGTGGGATTGGAGGGTAAGACAGACATGTCTAAAGATTATGAGAAGTTTTATGAAATTCCTCCCTTCAAAGTCAAGGCTGACCCAAGCACCCTGTTAAACGATGAAGATTATCCTTGGTTACGACGCAATAAGCAAAGGATACAAGAGAATAAAAAGTGAAGACTTTATCTCCACAACTATTATGATGATGCCTTTAATCTAGAATATCACTTCAGTTACACGTGAAGAAATGAAATGCCTTTTGTAACAGATGAGCTTTCATCCGAAACCCTGATACTTCGAAAGAGATTGTCCATTTTATACACGAAGTGATCCAGTATTTGCCGTAACCCTCTCAACTTTTTAGCATATGCTATGTGGGTGAAATGATGATACCATGCCAACTTTCCTCCTTTTCAGAGTTCATTTCTAGTGCTTCTAAATTTCAGGGTCATATAGCTAAAAATAATCAGTAAATGCATGAAAAATAGCAAATGAAGTCAGAAAGGGTTGAATATTGATGATGTGGCTTTGAATGGTGCATTCTGAACACATGAAAAGTTTGGAGTTCAAATAAGTTCAAAAAAATTAAATCCCTTTGTAATAGATGAGTTTCCGTCTGAAACCTGATACTTCGAAAGAGATTGTCCATTTTGTGCACGAAGTGCATCCAGTTTTTGCCATAACCCTCTCAACTTTTTAGCACACACTATGTGGGTTAAATGATGATACCATGCCAACTTTCAACCTTTTCAGAGTTCGTTTGTAGTGCTTTTCAATTTCAGGGTCATATAGCTCAATAAAATCAGTAAATGCATGAAAATAACAAATGAAGTCAGAAAGGGTTGAAAATTAATGATGTGGCTTTGAATGGTGTATTTTGAACACACAAAAAGTCTGGAGTTCAAATACGTTCAAAAAAATGAAATCCCTTTGTAACAGATGAGTTTTTGTCTAAAACCCTGATACTTCAAAAAAGATTGTCCATTTTGTACGCTAAGTCCATCCAGTTTTTGCCATAACCCTCTCAACTTTTTAGCACATGCTATGTGGGTGAAATGATGATACCATGCTAACTTTCAACCTTTTCAGAGTTCATTTGTAGTGCTTTTCAATTTCAGGGTCATATAGCTAAAAAACAGTAAATGCATGAAAAATAACAAATGAAGTCAGAAAGGGTTGAAAATTGATGTTGTGGCTTTGAATGGTGCATATTGAACACACAAAAAGTCTGGAGTTCAAATAAGTTAAAAAAATGAAATCCCTTTGTGACAGATATGTTTTCCTTTGAAACCCTGATACTCCGAAAGAGATTGTCCATTTTGTACATGAAGTGCTTCCAGTTTTTGCCGTAACCCTCTCAACTTTTTAGCACATGCCATGTGGGTGAAATGATGATATCATGCCAACTTTCAACCTTTTCACAGTTCATTTGAAGTGCTTTTCAATTTCAGAGACATTTAGCTCAATGAATGAACTAATAGAAAAAAGAATGAACTAGAAAACTGTTATGAAACTCTAATAGCAAAAAGAATGAACACAAAATAATCAATTAAAATATTCTGTTATGATCAACTAAAACAAAACTATAATACTCTTCAATAGCAAAAAGAATCAACTAAAAGCTTTTATAAAACTGTAATAACAAAAGAAATCAACTAAAAATAATTTATAAACCTCTAGTATTTTTGAAACTAAGTTTTTTATAAAATTTATGCAACTTAAATCATCAAAGTATTTTTTTGTTCAAAACATTAATAGCAAAAAGAATTTTCATAAATAATTTTTTGTTAGAAACTTTAATAGCAAACTAGAATAACAAAATCTATTTTTGATTAAAAGAGAGACTCAAAAACTCTAAAAATTTAAGTAAGGCATAAAACAAAAAAAGTACAGAAAAAAATAAAAAAATGACGCCTACAAGGCCACCACAGCCTGCATATGACTCGAAACCCAACTAGCATGTTGGGCCAGGATCCAGGCCCGCAGCGGGCCCAGTAGGCCCACGGGCATAGCAGTGTTAGATTAGGCCTGTAGGCTTGCAGTTCTGAGGAGTTCGAGAGGGATGAGGCAGCGGAGCTCATAAACCGGTGTGGGGCTCTCTCAAGTAGCGAGGTGGGACTAAACGTCCACCACGCCGTAGTGCAAGGCAATTGGTCCTGGTGTGTGGCACGAACCAGGACCAATGCCCCCCTTTGGTCCCGGTTCGTGGCACCAACCGGGACCGATGCCCGCCTTTGGTCCCGGTTCGTGCCACCAACTGCGACCAAAGGGTTGTGCTTCCCGCCCTTTCGCTTGGCCAAAAGAGACCTTTGGTCCCAGTTGGTGCCACGAACCGGGACCAAAGGGGGCTATTGGTATACCCCTCCCCGATAACTTCGACATGAGAGGGGATCGATATACCCCCTCCCCGGTAACATTTTTTTCTTAGTTACTAAGGTAAAATGTTTCTATCATGCATAGAACGATTTTAGACCACCGGAGCACCTCCGCTCTCGCTCGACCAACTCTCGAGGACACCCAAACACTAGAAAAAAATGTTGTCGGTCTCCTGCCCCCTCCCGCCCCTACCCGACAAACTCTCTCGAGATATATAAGAGATTTATAAGGAATGCCCCCATTATGGACGTGCATAATGAAGTTGATCCGTATTTTTTCTGATCTCATCTACCATTCTATATGTGCACGTTCTCTTGTGTCAAAGTATTGAAGAAATCCATGGTTTCATAATTAGCCGGAAGTAACAGGTGCATGATGGTCTGAAGCTCTCCAAAATTATTTTGGAATAGAGTCCTGATAGGATAATTCGCTTTTTGGTACGAAGTTCAGCAAAGACCTTCCAAATAGCAATATTCGAAAGGCTCTTGATGAACTTCGTACCAAAAAGCAAATTATCCTATCAGGACTCTATTCCAAAATAACTTTGGAGAGCTTCATATCATCACGCGCCTATTACTTCCGGCTAATGATGAAGCCATGGTTTTTTTGAATCCTTTGTCACTAGCCAACGTGACATATAGAAGGGTAGATGAGATCAAGAAAAATAGGGACCATTTTCTACATATCCAGAATGGCGCCATTTTGTTAAATCCCTTGTCGGTCCGGACATCGGCCATTCATGAGAGAGGCGGTCCGGCCCAAACCCTAGAAGCGTTGCCGCGAGGCCACCCCAAACCCCAGAAGTGTCGAGGCCACCCCAAACCCTAGAAGTGTTGCCGCAAGGCCACCCCAAACCCTAGAAGCGTCGAGGCCACCCAAACCCTAGAAGCATTGCCGAGGCCACCCCAAACCCTAGAAGCGTTGTCGAGGCCACCCCAAACCGTAGAAGCGTCGAGGCCACTAATTAATATTCATTGTTGTGATTAGCTAGCTAGGTCTATGTTTGCCACTAATACATCCATCTATCATGTTTGTATATTAATTGCCATGTTGTAATATTTGCAGGAACTATGGAGCACAGAGACTTGGAAACAGAATAGTTGTTGGGGGACATAATCCTCGGCAGAGGTGATATCTTGTCGTATCTCAACGACATCGATGGTCTGGAAGGAGAGGGTGAAGTAGGCTCCGGTGATCGAACAATGGAGGAGGAACGACATGATCATGATGGCTCCGGTGACCGAATGTCGGTGGAAGAAGGAGACCGTGATGACGACTCCGGTGACCGAACAGAGGAGGGAGTTGTAGTCCGGCGAGGTATATATATTAATTAAGCCTGTGCTGACTAGCTAATTGATGCATTAATTGTTTTGGTATGTACACATATTAACTCTTCTTCTTTTCTAGCCCTCCGGACGAGCCAAATTTAAGTAACGAGACAAGGCCCGAAGAAAAGGTTGCGCTAGGATGAAAGGTTCACGATCACATCAATCGCAGATGATGGCCAACCGATTGAACCCACGCGGACCAAGGAAGCATTTTCTGCTCTGTGCGGGGCTATTGTTAGGGACATGATCCCGATCAGCATCCAGCAATGGAATAAGCCTAAGAACGAAGACCCTCACTATATTATGCAGATTGAAGATCGTCGAATGGACAAAAGCACAAATCTATGACATTGGGTTCATTAACCCAAATGTCATACATGAATATACGGTTAAACACAATGTCTCAGAAACCGAGGAAAACTTGCCAAAATCATTGATAAAAAATCAAAGCAAAGATAAAATACTCTTTCCTTACAACTTCAAGTGAGTGTTACTGTCTTGTGCACATTCGGTACTCGAGGTTATAGTAATTTAACTGATGAGTTATGCATGCATGCGCAGTTTCCACTTTATTCACCTAGAGATTAAGCTTGAGCGGGGAGAAGTAACCGTCTTAGACTCCAGACAAAAACATCCTGAGGACTATGCGAACATGACTCGAATGCTTGAGAAGTAAGTTCAATCGATCCTTATCCCACTATATCGGCAACTTTGTTCATTTCCTGATATCAAGTATTATTTTCTTTCTCTGGCAGGGTTTGGAAAGAGTCCACCACAATTTCTCCGGGATTGCCGACCAAGCTGCGATTTGAACACCCGAAAGTAAGTACTACTACCTAGTTCCGTGCATCTCACATTCAGATTTGAATACCATTTAGCATGCTTGCTTATTAGTTTGATTGATCTCTATTTCTCGTAAAGTGATTGTGGCAGGAAGCCGGGAACGATTTCTGTGGATACTATGTTTGCGAGTTCATCTACAACACGACGGCCTCTAATAAGCCAGGCCACTTTGAAAAAAATATGAAGTGCGTAAGAAAAAATATTCACAATTTTATTTTATTACCATCATTTGTGTTGAGTTTTATTCATATACATGTATTGACCCTCGTCTTCAATTTAGATCTCGCTGATGCGGGATGAACTCCTACCACATGATCGCATAAAAGCAACTCAAGAGGAAATCGCGGGATTTTTTCTTGACCACGTCATCAATAAAGCCGGAGAATACCATCTGCCACTTGACTTCACATGTTAGGGATTGTAAGAGATGTTATATTGTACGTATGTAGCTAGTAGCGTCGGATAGATATACGAAAACTTGTTGTTCAGTCAATATCTCGGAGAAGGAGGAGGTCGATCACTTCTCTTTGTATATGTTCATGATGATCTTGTTACTTAATGGTTTCCTTCATTTGCTTACTAGCTAGCGTGTCGCGAGTTCTCTCTATACGTATAGTACGTAGAGCGTCGACCAAGCACGGAGATAAGAGAGGTCACTTCTCTCTATTAGCTAGCTAACACAATATAGGAATCCCCTAAATTAACCCTCCAAAACCCCCAACCCCCCCCCCTTTAAAAAAACAAAAACCACAGCCCCTGAGCTGCTGACGCGTGGATGCTTTTTGGTCTCGGTTGGTGTTACCAACCGGGACCAAAAGCCCTCCTGCCTGGTCTCGCCGCAGCGGCCAAATGGAGCCCCACCTGTCCTGGTTCGTAAGCGAACCTGGACTAAAGGTCATGGGCTTTAGTCCCGACCCTTTAGTACCGGTTCCAGAACTGGGACAAATGGGCCTTTTTCTACTAATGATGGATTTCTCCGGGTCATCTATGGGTGTTTTGGTTCGATCTTTGGTAGGATAGATCAACTTCTTGCAAATCGAGAAGCTTTCAAAATAATTCCTCAAGTCCGAAATGATCCCTGATTGTATTACATGTTTGCTTCTTGGAAATGGACAAGGTATCATAGGATATTCACTATTAACTCAAATTTCACTTGGGTTTTCAGAGGGCTTGATCAGATCTTTTAAGATCGGTAATATTATCCTACTCAAAACCAAGTGTCATCTTATAGTTCCTTATATATTAGCTTATTGAATATATTAGTGCCTCCATTTCACCTTCTATGGCGTTTTATACATTTTGAGTTAGTGTTTCCTATCTATAAACACAGGTGATTGTTTGTTCATTACTCGCTCCCGCTGTTGAACTAGTGCTTGCATAGACTAACCTTGTAGTGTATAGAGCCTATTTACTGTTATTTTAATGCATGTGTTGCCTATAATCAGTATGTATATTATATATATACATAGATCTCTCATGCCCCTATTGTACAAGCGGCGCCACATCTAGGGAAGCGGAAAGACCACCTAGCATTAAACACTAAGTTGTGTTATGATTAAATAAGTAAAATTGTTTATAATAATGTAATCATAGCTCATAATTCTTCTCCTTTTTTGGCAGCTTCAAAGATTCACTAGTTGTGATCCTGTATACAAAAGTAATATTACTTCTGAAAAGATTGGTTTCGGGGTTGTTTTCGTAATTCCATGTTGAACTAGGTCTAGGTCAACTTAAAGGGTTGGTTACAAGTAATTCCATGATCTTATTTAATTCCATTGGTCTTATTCTTCAGGTCAATTGCGAATTATTAGTTTACTGTGGTGCATATGTTTGTTAGTGCCTTTTAGAAAGGTTGCTACATTATTAACCTGTGGGATATGCTTATGAAGTGTTTGTGCCATTTCATAGGATACATTTCTTAGTGCATAGGAGGACCTAATAAAACTTTGGAAGTTGTAACCCCAAAAGTTGCTAATTTGCAACTTCATTAGGAAGGAATTTCTTCTACCATGGAAACTATTGTTTATTTGGAAAGCAAGTAACTTCCTTGATGATGTTTCTTTTTGTTTATATGCTGTGCATAATATACCTTGTTAATAGTAATAATTTAGTTCATTGGTTAAGAATCATTGTTGTAGCATTCTGTTCGAGTAGAAAAAAATGTTTATCTTTAAAGTAAGTGATTTCCCAATATACATGTGGAGAACATGACCACACGTTCTTAGTTGTGCTATTGCTAGTTTGGCACATGCTGTATATTATTTTCGTATTATGTTCACCCCTATATGCGACTTATCAAGATGATTTCCTACACCGAGTACAAAAAACTTGAAGCGAAATGAACTTTTGAGCACATGTGTTTTAACATGTTATGTATTTATGTGTCGTTATCTCCAAGCCATTTCTATTTTCAAAGTGTAGAGTTCCAAAACAAGTACTTCCAGAAGAGCAAAGGCGGAGAAGCAAATACCTCATTTCAAGATCACCTCCCTCTCCCAAAAATTTCAGATCATACTACATATAACGTGAGGAACAAAACAAGTAATGAGATGCTTGACATGAAATATTTGATATCCTTGCAGGGCGTTACAGGTGTGTGTATCGTCTATACATGTTCTACTGGATACTCTTAAAAAGAAATGAAACAATAACCTGAAATTGTTGATAAAAAAATCATCACTGAAATTTTGTAACAATCCTCCACTCATACATATCGAGGCCAACTCAATTGTTAATTTTCAGATATGTTATACATGAAACCCTCATCTTAGGACTGCGAGATCTATGAACTGCTGCTCATTAATCTTCAGCTACAGAATCTCTGAATTTGTTCATCGGCTATGTAATCTATCAACATCTTTGCATCTGAGATGTATGAGTCAAGCACCTTCAGCTATCGAATCTTAGAATCTAAAGACGAAGTAATGCATAACCTCACGCAGGCGAATTGGGCACTTTGACTCTTGATCGAACCACGGTTTCATGCACAGGATGTGGAAGGCGTGGGTGTGGAAGCGCAACAGCATGACGATCTCCTCGTCACCAGGCTCCAACTCCAGCCAACCAAGCATACCAAGCAGGGTACCGCCTCTTTGCAGGCGCGGATTAAGTCCTCTGGATGGCTGAAAACTTGACATATCAGTAACAATGACAGGTGGATGTCAACGTCGAAGCAGCGCAGGACGACGCCCTCAAGGCTATCGATCTTGCGGCCGATGACATCGGTGAAGTCCCTTTGCGGGTGAAGATGGTACCCTAGTTACCGGGTGCGAGGTCGTCCTCGCCGGTGACAGGCCCGTCAGCGAGCATGCATGCCTTGTAGTTTCAGAAGACGGCAGGGTCCGTGCCCGATCGACGCGGTGGTCGAAGGGCGATCGGTCGTCGAACGAGGCGTGGATGCGCAGGGAGTTCGGGAGATGGCTTGGCTTCAGGCGGTGAACAACGCCCAGGAAAACTCTACGGCAGCCGTAGACGTCCGTCTCCATGACCTCGGCGGTGTGCCGCCACCGTGGGAACTGTTGGCGCCGAGCTCTCTGTCTCTCGCATGAACAAAGATAAAAGAAAGAGAAGACACAGGAAACAGTAGTGTTTTTCCGGCGCACATACGCCTGCCACAATGACAGTCTTTTCCTCGAGCATCAACTCGAGACACACACACCTGAGCAGTACCGTAGAGGGCTTTGTATACCAGGCTAGCACACACACCAGCACACTCACGCACACACGCAAGATCAACTGGCCGCCAACTAACTAGCATGCAACACCCACGTCTCCATGCATGCACCGCACTAGCTAACCTTACGAAACGGCCACACGGACTCGGCCATCTCCTTCCATGCATGCAGCTAACAACCCCTAACCGACGCAAGATCAAGACTATGGCTAACAGGAACACCATGGCCCCGGAGCCTGCCCCTCTCTCTCTCTCTCTCTCTCTCTCTCTCTCTCTCTCTCTCTCTCTCATGAAACGAAATGAGCTCTGCACCATGGCGGATCGTCGGACGCGATTTCTTATAGCCAAAGGAAGGAGGGCGCATGACCAGCTGTAAACTGATGGGATGCTACTGCGGGTCGCCTAGTGGAAACGGAAAGTGGACCCATTGTCTGTGACCGGGTGTAAACGACTAGCTTCAAGATTTCCTTTTTGCTCACTATAATTAATGTCGGTGAAGAATGGATACAGTTTAGAGACAACCAGGTGCTTTAATTTGCTGCCCTAGGGCATCATAAACTGATGTGCAGGGCAAAATGGAAAATATAACCAAAAAGTAAAACAAATTCAAATAGTAAACTCTTGGTGAAAGTATTTCACAGAACAAAACCTTTAGTTAGCGCCCAACGCGTAGGCGCTATGCGTTGTGTTGTAGCACCGTTCTCACAGGCGCTACATATATAGCTAACCATATGTAATTATGTAGTCAATATATTTTTTGTAATATGGTCATCTGATTAATAAAAAGTGTTCAATGATTTTTTAAATATTCATGTAATTAAAAAAATTCATGCATTAGAAAATCATGTAATTAAAAAAGTGTGAGACATTCTTAAAAATTCATATAATTACAAATTTATTTGTTATGAAGAAATTAAAAGATGAAGGAATACTAGAATTGCAAAAAAAAACGTTGCAACAAATAGAACAGCCTGTTAGTGATAAAAAATGTTCACATTAAAAGTTTATTCTATCAACTATAGTGGTTTAGGCATCCCAAATATTTATTACCTCAATATATGTATCCTTGGCTCAAGGGTAAAGAAATCCTTGGTTCACGGGTAAAGAAATATATGCCTAGAGAAGGCAAGATTTGAAACACTAGAGTTGATGCAAAATATCATGCTTCATCTCCAAACGTTTTCCGTAGCAACGTAGTAGGCTCATCAACCTTCTCCCAGGGGTACGGTGAGGAGCAAAAGATGCGAAGTTATTCTGAGCGTCACCTAGCTCCAAGTCCAGCATACATATGACGCACACCATGCTCGGTATCGCAAGAGCTCCGGGAGCGGCAGCCTTTTTGCATGCGCGAATTAGGCAGTAGTAGAAAAATGGTCAAATGTGAAGCACGTTAGTGCCGGTTTGATTTTGAGCCGGCACTAATGTGTGCATTAGTGCCGGTTCCAACGGCTAGCGGGCCGCTCTCATTAGTACCGGTTCGTGGCGAACCTTTAGCACCGGTTCGTGCCACGAACCGGGACTAAAGTGAGTGGTGGCAGGATGTTGTCAGTCTGGGGCCCCTCTAGTACTGGTTCGTATCACGAACCGGTACTAAAGGTCGTCCTACATAAACCCTTCGTCCACCCGAGCTCGCTATGTTCTTCCCCTTTCCCCTCTCCTCTCTGTTCTTCCCCTCTTCCTCTCGAGCTCATCACACTTTTTGCCCAAGATTTGCCAAGATTTGAAGGCCCCCATCCATTCAAATGATCACAAAGGTTAGCAACTTTGTCCTTTCATCTCTCATTGCTAGATTAGTTCTTGCAATGCTTTATATAGTGATTGATTTGTGAGTTTAGTAATTTGGGAGGAATTATATGTGCTAGTATTTGATTTATATGAAATTTGAGGTCAAAAATAACACTTAGTTTGCATATGTAGGTGTGGTTTACTTAGTGCCTTCTAAATCTCCGTCGTACCACCGTTGATCGCCCGCACCATCCCGTCGCCGGCACCACCTTGTGGTGAGCCTCTTTTTCATGAATGTTTTATATAAAAAATTGATGTTTGTGTGATTTGGATATATAGTTACTCTTATAATTATCTTACCCGTACGTTGTTTGTTATAAATAGTGCCATGGTTTTGATATCCCTCCCCGTCAGCCCTCGTTCTTGTTATGATTCAGATGTGGTATATTCTCTTTTAAAACTAGTTGTTGCATTTCGTGTTTATGACAAATTATGCCCATCAAGTTGACATAGATATTTTTATCTAGGAGGTATGTGAACCGAAAATTCCAACCGACCCTATTGTCAAGAGGTTAAATTTAGTTGAAAGAGAAAACGAGTATTTGAGAGAAAAATTGAAAAGAATTGAGGGGGAGAAGATGGAATTGGAGTTGCATGTTGCCGATGTTGTCGATGATCACAAGATCAAGATGGAGAAAATGCGCTTGAAGATTAGAAAGATTAGAAAATATGCCATTGATAGTGAGGCTTGGTATCATTATGCTATTGGATCAATTGTTACCTTAATTGCGATCTGGATCGCATTTGTTGTTGAATTTAAATGCTTTAGCTAGAGAGTTATTTGTTTGTTGCATTTAAGTGTTGTATGAACTTTATGTATGAACTTTTATTAATTTGGTCTTTTCGGTGTTGCGCAATGAAGATGAGTCGACAATGGATGTAGGATGACCGATGCTCTCGCGAGTTCATTAATGGCGTGCATACTTTTCTGCTTGCGGCTGAGGCAAACAAGCGGGTGGATGGTTTTATGCCTTGTCCATGTGCTGGCTGTAAGAATGATCACAATTACTCTATGTCAAGAACCATTCATGTCCACCTGTTTGAGTCCGGTTTCATGCCCCACTATAATGTTTGGACCAAGCATGGAGAAAGAGGGGTTATGATGGAATACAATGAAGAAGAAGAGGACGACGACAGCTATCCTGGCCATGTGTTCCATGAATACGATGATACAACAATGGGGGAAGAAGCTGAGCCGGCAATGCGGGAAGAAGCTGAAGAAGAGGCATCAGATGAGCCCGCTGATGATCTAGGTCGGGCCATTGCCGATGCAAAGAGAATCTACGCAAGTGATTTGGAGAAGAAGAAGTTGCAGCGCATGTTAGAGGATCACAAGAAATTGTTGTACCTGAATTGCGAAGCTGACAAGAAAAAGTTGGGCACCACACTGGAATTGCTGCAATGGAAGGCAGAGAATGTTGGGGAACGTAGTAATTTCAAAAAATTTCCTACGCACACGCAAGATCATGGTGATGCATAGCAACGAGAGGGGAGAGTGTTGTCTACGTACCCTCGTAGACCGGCAACGGAAGCGTTGACACAACGTAGAGGAAGTAGTCGTACATCTTCCCGATCCGACCGATCCAAGTACCGAACGTACGGCACCTCCGAGTTCTGCACACGTTCAACTCGGTGACGTCCCTCGAGCTCCGATCTAGCAAAACATTGAGGGAGAGTTTCGTCAGCACGACGGCATGATGATGGTGATGATGTTCTACCGACGCAGGGCTTCGCCTAAGCACCGCTACGATATGACCGAGGTGGAATATGGTGGAAGGGGGCACCGCACACGGCTAAGGAACGATCACGAAGATCAACTTGTGTGTCATGGGGTGCCCCCTTGCCCCCGTATATAAAGGAGGGAGAGGGGGAGGTGCGGCCGACCCTAGGGGTGCGCCTGGAGGAGTCCTACTCCCACCGCGAGTAGGACTCCCCCTCTTGCCTTGTCGGAAAAGGAAGGGGGAAGGGAGAAAGAGGAAAAGGGGGCGCCCCCCCTTCCTTGTCCTATTCAGACTAGGGGTGAGGGGGACGCGGCCTGCCCTGGCCGGCCCTCCTCTTCTCCCTTATGGCCCATGTAGGCCCAATAACCCGGGGGGGGGGGGGGGGGGGGGGGTTCCGGTAACCCCCCGGTACTCCGGTAAAATCCCGATTTCACTCGGAACGTTTCCGATATCCAAATATAGGTTTCCAATATATCAATATTTATGTCTTGACCATTTTGAGACTCCTCGTCATGTCCGTGATCACATCCGGGACTCCAAACAACCTTTGGTACATCAAAACACAAAAACCCTAATTACGATCGTCACTGAACTTTAAGCATGCGGACCCTGCGGGTTCGAGAACTATGTAGACATGACCGAGACACGTCTCCGGTCAATAACCAATAGCGGAACCTGGATGCTCATATTGGCTCCTACATATTCCACGAAGATCTTTATCGGTCAGACCGCATAACAACATACGTTGTTCCCTTTGTCATCGGTACGAAACTTGCCCGAGATTCGATCGTTGGTATCTTAATACCTAGTTCAATCTCGTTACCGGCAAGTCTCTTTACTCGTTCCATAATAGATCATCCCGCAACTAACTTATTAGTTGCAATGCTTGCAAGGCTTGAGTGATGTGCAATACCGAGAGGGCCCAGAGATACCTCTCCAACAATCGGAGTGACAAATCCTAATCTCGAAATACCCAACCCAACAAGTACCGTCGGAGACACCTGTAGAGCACCTTTATAATCACCCAGTTACGTTGTGACGTTTGGTAGCACACAAAGTGTTCTTCCAGTAAACGGGAGTTGCATAATCTCATAGTCATAGGAACATGTATAAGTTATGAAGAAAGCAATAGCAACAAACTAAACGATCAAGTGCTAAGCTAACGGAATGGGTCAAGTCAATCACATCATTCTCCTAATGATGTGATCCCGTTAATCAAATGACAACTCATGTCTATGGTTAGGAAACATAACCATCTTCGATCAACGAGCTAGTCAAGTAGAGGCATACTAGTGACACCCTGTTTGTCTATGTAGTCACACATGTATTATGTTTCCGGTTAATACAATTATAGCATGAATAATAAACATTTATCATGATATAAGGAAATAAATAGTAACTTTATTATTGCCTCTAGGGCATATTTCCTTCAGAGAATGGTGTATCTGACAAGGGATTTGGGAAGTTGTTGGTAATGATAAAGAATATGCTTCCAAAGGATAACGAATTTCCTGAGAGTACATACGAAGCAAAGAAGGCTGTCTGCCCTCTAGGGTTAGAGGTGCAGAATATACATGCATGCCCTAATGGCTGCATCCTCTACCCCGGTGAGTACGAGGATTTAACGCTTGCCCGGTATGCTATGCATTGCGCTATAAGATCAGCCGCGATGACCCTAGTGATGTCGAGGGCGAGCGCCCTAGGAAAAAGATTCCTGCCAAGGTGATGTGGTATGCTCCTATAATACCACGGTTGAAACATTTGTTCCAAAACAAAGAGCATGCCAAGGCGATGCTACGGCACAGTGAAGACCGTAAGAAAAACGGAAAGTTGAGAGTACCCGCTAACGGGTCGCAGTGGAGAAAAATCGAGAGAAAGTAAAGGAAGGAGTTTGTAGGTGACGCAAGGAACATATGGTTTGGTCTAAGCGCAGATGGCATTAATTCTTTTGGGGAGCAGAGCAGCAACCATAGCACCTTTCATGTGACTCTATGTTTGTATAACCTTCCTCCTTGGTTGTGCATGAAGCGGAAGTTCATTATGAAGCCAGTGCTCATCCAAGGCCCTAAGCAACCCGGCAACGACATTGATGTGTACCTAAGGCCATTAGTTGAAGAACTCTTACAGCTGTGGAATGAATCAGGTCTATGTGCGTGGGATGAGCACGGACAGGAAGAATTTGACCTAAAGGCGTTGCTGTTCATGACCATCATTGGATAGCACTGTCCCATCCATGCCGAGAAGCAGCGTTGGTTCCGCCCCGGGCGACGCATTGCTGGATAGATACCCTGTGGATGACATCATAGAGAACACTAACTGTGAGCTACACTTCAAAATGAAGAACATATCCATGAAGGTGGCGGACGCCGTTGCTTTTACTAATACCCCCGAAGCAACCTTCCATTGCAACCCGATTCCAGCAGGCTATGCTCGTGTCTTGGTTGATGAGGTGGTGGACCAATATTCGGGGCTAGAGCTTGACATTCCTGGAGGTGACGACGAGCACACACTAGGAGAGGCCATACATCGTATCATCCTATGGAGAAAGGATTGCATCATCTTTCGAAGGCCACCGACACCGCGTCAGCCGACTCCTCCTCGAAGTCCACCACCGAGTCAGCAGACTCCCTCTCCTCCAAGTCCATGAACGCGTGAGCCGACTCCTCCTCGAATTCCGCCACCGTGTCAGCAGACTCCCACTCCTCCAAGTCCATGAACGCGTGAGCCTACTCCTCCTCGAAGTCTGCCACTGTGTCAGCAGACTCCCGCTCCTCCAAGTCCACCAGTGCGTGAGCAGACTCCTGCTCCAACTCAGCCACGTCAGCCGTCTCGGCCACCTCAGCAATCACAGAAGAGAGCCGCCGCAGCTATGGTGTGTAGCGGTAAGAGTCGAGGTAGTCCAGGAGGTACATGTGAAGGCAAGCGATATAAATATGGTCCAAGCCTCACTCCTCTTCCCAGAGGGCTTATGACATGACCGAGGAGCAAAACGCAGCCATAGTGCAGGCCCAACTGGACGCCCATTTTGGACCGAAATCGCCACCGCCGCCAAAGGAGAAAGTAACTGAGAAAGTTGTTGACCAGTTTATTCATATGGCAAGAAAACCAGCTCCCAAGCCTGTTGACTCAGACTATGAGCACCAAATCAGGAAGGCACATCGAGCACGACTACAGAAAGAAGCGAGCTCGACCTCGAGCCAACAAGTAGCTGTCAAAAAAATGCGGGAAACCGTTCCCCAGCTGGGAGAACAGGCGGCGCAATCGATCCCCCCGCCTGTTGTGCCAGCAACACATGAGAGTACGCGCGCCCTATATTATTGTGGGCAAGCCCTTCCCCAGCTGGACAATCTGGTAATAACCGAGGAGCATATAAGCCAGGATAAAATGCTCGGTATCAGTGTTGGACAACTCCTCGAGATCGAGCCCATGTCTCCACTTAGAGAGGAGGAAATAAAACGGAAATATGTCCGGGGCCAACATTTGGTCGAGCCAGACAAGGTCAATAACCTCCCAACGAGAATGTATGAATTGCATCAATGGTACATGAACATTACCAAGATTTCCAATCGAGAGTCCCTCATGGTGAATGTCAAGGAGGAGCATTACTTCCATGAGAAAGCTCTGTCCATTGAGTATTCAGAACTATTTCAGTTATACAATCAAGACGCACTCGACAAATTTCTCGTCAGTTGCTATTGTCTGTAAGTGATTTCTTTTTGTAATTTAAGTCTCAAGCTAGTTGTAGTGATTATTTTGATCAATCATTACCTGTAATTATCCTCACTATATTCTTTTATGTGGTATTATGCAGGATGAAGATGTATGAAATGAAAAAATATGGACGCTATGGCATCGGGTTCATTGACCCAAATACCGTTAATCAACACACATGGAAAATTCCAAGTTGTCGAGCAAGTTTAGAGGAAAGCATGCTATAGTTCTTCAAGCGCCTCAATACCAATGAAGATATACTACTTTCTTACAACTTCCTATGAGTCACACTGTCTTGTACTACAAATTCAGTTTTTGCTTACTAGGTAGCTAGATGTTAATAATTAAGTGTATAGGGTTTAGGGTATAGTTGATTAGTTTTGTGCACGTGCCCGCTTAATTAAGACATGCAAACGTGTGCGCATGCAGTTACCACTGGATCTTGTTAGTCATTAAAGTTAATAAAGGAACAGTTGAAGTACTAGACTCACTACTTAAGGAAGAAAGTGACTTCACCATCGTGAAGGGGATACTCGACAGGTAATTTCAATCATTATTAACTATATATCGGCCTATTTAATTAATTCGTCATTTCCTGATATCAACTATTTAATAACCCATTTATTGATTTTCTTTGCTGGCGGGCAGGGCTTGGGCAAAGTTCATCAAGGTGACTCCAGGCAACTGGAAAAAAAGCTGTATTGGTGGCGCCCCAAGGTAAGTAATTAAGTAGTACTTTCTAGCTAGCTAACTTCTCTTTAATTCCTGTTTCAATACCATTAATTAATTAGGATGCTTGATTAATCATTATCTGATTAAATTTCATTCTCGTAAAGGCTCTGAGGCAGGCGCCGGGGACTGATCTGTGTGTATACTACGTTTGCGAGAACATTCGCATGATGGTGTTCGTAAGGAGTAAATCTAATAGACACCAATGGATACGTTTGCCAGAACACTATTCACAAATTTTACATCATGCATTATTGATATCTAGTCACATAATTAATATACACGCATATTGATCTCCTTCTTAACAGTTTAAAGATGTGCGGGAGCAGCTCCTACCAACGGAGCGCACACTAGCACTTCAAGAGGAAATAGCGGGATTTTTGCTTGACCAGGTCATAGATCCCAAAGGAAAATACTATTACCCGCTACCGCCCCATGAACCACTTGTCAACGTGCTCCGAAGGCAATAAGGCAACATGTAGGAGAAATTGTATATATATATATATATATATATATATATATATATATATATATATATTTAGTGTTACTATTATCACCCAAGGTGCAAAATAAGTTATTCTTCACCCGAGGTTATCTTATGACCATTTCATAATTAAATTACGTTTGGAATTCAAATAGTTACATTCCTATTGATTCACTACGTAAAATTTGACATAACAAAATAAAAATATAGGTCATAAGACAAGAAAATTTACAGTTTATGTGTATTTTGGACTATATTTTTACGTTTGTAATTTTACATAACATAAAATATTTTTTACGGCGATTATATATTTTATTACGGTCTCTTTTTGCGTCGGAAATAAGACAAAACTTACGGAACATAAAATTACGGTGCATTGATGGTAAAATAGAGGGGGGTGAAGAATAACTATTCCTCAATCAGGGTGACGAATAGCGCAACCCTATATATATATATATATATATATTGTTACTATTCATCATCCAGGGTGCAGAATAAGTATTTCTTAACCCGAGGTAATCTTACGATCATTTCATAATTAAATTACGTTTAGAATTCAAATAGTTAAATTCCTATTGATTCACTATATAAAATTTGACATAAGAAAATAAAAATATAGGTCATTAGACAAGAAAATTTGTAGTTTATGTGTATTTTAGACTATGTTTTTACGTTTGTAATTTTACATAACATAAAATATTTTTTACGTCGATTATATATTTTCTTATGGTCTCATTTTATGTCGGAAATAAGACAAAACTTACGAAACGTAAAATTACGGTGCATTGATGGTAAAATAGAGGGGGGTGAAGAATAACTATTCCTCAATCAGGGTGACGAATAGCGCAACCCTATATATATATATATATATATAAAGGAAAAATAACATGTACAATATATAGGATCGGTTCACGAGAAAATCTATTTATATATATGCATAACATGTACAATATGTAGTATCGTAAAATAGCAGCAAACAAAAAAGAATTAAATGGAAAACACAAAATTAAAGGAAAAATAAAAAATAAAACAAAAACCCCCCAAACATTTAGTACGGGTTGGTGTTACCAACCGGTACTAATGGTCTACCCGAACCCGGGCCTGGCTCATGCCACGTGGTGGCAATTTAGCGCCGGTTCGTGCCGAACCGGTACTAAAGGGGGGGGGGGGTTTAGTCCCCACTCTTTAGTGCTCGTTGTAGAACCGGCACTAAAGACCCTTACAAACCGGCGCTAAAGCGCGATTCTGCACTAGTGAGAGCATATGGCTCGCAGTAGACCAAACATTCCTGGAGTGACGACAGGAGGATGTTAATGTCAAGGCACTGGACGAGCACCCATGGCTGTCGATTTGGTGGTCGACCACGATGGTATTGTACATTGGCAGGTGAGCCAGATCCCCTAGTTGGCCAATTGCTTGGGCGTGGTCATACTCGGTGCTCACCGGCCCATCGACGAGTATCCCGTGGATGAACCCATGGCAATTATTGTAGTTTTGGAAGATTGCAGTGTCCACGACCTCGACATTGTGGTCGAAGGGTGCCTGGTCTTCGTCGAACGAGGCGAGGATGATCCACATCGCTGTTGAGTGGGCCTGGATCCCTATCATGCGCCTCGCATGCGACACAACCACGTAGTCGTGGATGCACATGGATGTCGGGAGATCGCTCCCCTTGAGGAGGGGGACGATGCGGAGGAAAACTCTCCCATAGCCGACGACATGTGTCGCTGTGACGACTGCCATGGCTAAGGTGGCAACACCATGGTCCCGGCGCCAGCTCTGTCTCCCCAAGGAAACGAAATGAGCTCTATTGTCATCTCATACACACCATGGTGGACTGTAGAGCTGGAAACAATGGGCGTAAACTGAAGGGAAGTTGTTGAGGGCCTCCTACTAGGAACGGGAAATTTTGCATGATGAGTTTGAAAACTTTCCATTTGCGCGCTAATTAATGTCGGTAAAGACCGCAAACAGCTCTAAGAGAACTGTGTACTTTTATTTACTGCATGAGGGATTCATATACTGACGTGCCCATATTATCATTGTGAGATGATGGAGTACTACAGCTTATAAGATCAGAGCAAGATTCAGTAAGATGAATATTACATAGATTACTAAGGTGATAAGTTCATAGACCTCTTTGCGGCAGAGGAGCAATTCATAGATTAGAAAATGTTCATGTAATTACAAAAGTGTTTCTCACATTTTTACAAAGAAATTCATGTAATTTAAAAAGTGCTCGGTCAATTTTCATAAACGTTTGTGTCATTAGAAAAAAACCATTATTAGAAATCCACGTACTAAAAGAACTGTTTGATACATTTATTGAAATTTGGATGTAATTAAAAAAAGTGTTGAATGCATTTTAAAATATGTTTGAGTTTTTAAAAAATGTAACCATGTAATAAGTAGTCAATATATTTTAGTAAGATGGCCATGTGATTAAAAAGTGTTCAATTGTTTTTAAAATATTCTTCAAATTAAAAAAATTCATGCATTAGAAGATAATGTAATTAAAAGAATAAACTTTAGATGAACAACACGCATGAGAACTCTCCCGCAGCCGCAGGCGCGGTGGCAGCACCATGCTCCTGCCGCCCACTCTCTCGAGGGGATAGACGTCGTGGTCCACCGTGTTGCGGACGGGGACGGGATTTGCCTCCTTGCCGTGGGACATGTCCAGCGTGATGTAGCTGGGCGGACGGATCTCGGCGTCGAGCTGGTTGATGAGGTCTGTAGCGGAGCGCCAGATGTTGCTGCCGACCGCTTCCTGGCCGGGCAGACGCACGCACTTGAACTGACAGACGTCGGGGCTGGACTTGCCGGGGCCGTAGGTGGCGGAGACGACATTGTAGTGGCCGTCCTAAACGTACAGCTTCATGAACCTTTGCAACGACTACAGAAAACTAAACCGAATGAAATTCTCAACTAAACACTCACATCCATGGTTATGATGTCGATCGCAGACTCAACTCATGCAAATATGGTTTCAGGCTATAACTTGCCAACTGGAAAGTGCAAACACGGCAAACCAAGCACAAGAAATACAAGCAAACAGTTCAGTTTAAGGTGTCTTAGCGCTGCGTCCACCCAATGATACAATCCATAACAATGACAGGAAGGTTCATGATCATGACAACCGAAAGTGAAGGCGAAAGGTTCATGACAATTGGAAAAGAGGGTAAACATATAGGAAACTTTGCCGATCGATCACTGATCGACGCCGTAATTGATGCTCAGCTCGCTCATCGGCGGGATGGTCTCCATAGAGAAGACCATCAGGTGGGGCATGACTCGTCTTCATCGCCACGGACCACGACCTAGACTAAGGCGTTCGGCGGGAACCTGCTGTGCCTGATATAGGCCACGATGTTCTTCCTCTTGGACACGTCGAGCACGTACGTCGGTGCCGGGCACTGCGCGAACCGGGGCGGTTCCTCGCCATCGTCTTGAAGCGCAGCCGCGGGGGCGTACCCCGACTCAATCCACCTAGGGGGAAACTTCCTTGGCTCGATGAAGCGGGCCCGCTCCTCCGGTATTGGCATTGGCATTCGCATTGGCAATGTGGGGGTGATCCGCGGGGAGCACTTCCCCGGTGAAATCGTAGAGGAATGCACCAAGCTGGATCAGGTCCACTTTGTCTCGTTGGAGCAGAACACCTCCAGCCGGTGCTTCATCCCATGCTGGGTCATCCAGTTGGGTCAGTTCGCCGGGAAACCGTACGACGCGCCACACATACACTGTGGGAGATCCATATTCGGTTCGCATGGTTTCCCAGTACTCAAGTGGATCCGAGTGGGATTAGTCGTTTCTAATAGTTGAGTTCATTTGCCCTGGGTGTGGTCGGACTTCCTATCAACCTGGCTGTTGGGTTGCCCTGGCTGATCCTATTTCCGGCCGTTTGTTTGATCAGCGTAGCAACATTGTAGGTAAGGGTGTGGTACCCACTATCGGTCCCATTTAAACTCATGGAATTGAATTTTCCCCTTTGCGGATTACTCATGGATTTTGGCGCCCGCGCCTAGGCACGGGCGGTAATGCGCAGATGGTACGCCGACGCAGGTTCAATGGTCTCATGGGTCGTCAGATGAAGGAATATGAAGGGGCGAGCGGCGTCAGCTGATGCGATGGCCCACTATGACTGACGATGGTGGCCTAGTGCCCTAGTGGTCGCTGGGGACGCTTGGCGGTTTGGTGGCACAAGAGAGAATTAGATGGGATGAGCGGGCCGAGTGACATGAGATGTGAAGGCGATGGAGTGCAATTATGGGTCATGCGGTATTGGGAAAGTACAAGGAAGTTGCAGCATTTTTTTATGAACTATTGGACCAAGTAGCCGTTTTTCTAGGGTTTGGTTGGTAGGGCGGTATGCTTGCTGGCATTTTCTTCCCGTCGGCCCGCTCCAGGATAAGCTATATATGTAGTATAATTTACTGTGAATTGTTTGGCACGCTACATCTACCGTTGTTTTATTCTTGAATCTTGAAAATAGATGACAAAATTAATTTGAAAAACGGTGAAGAAAGAGATACCTTTGTGTGTCTCTAAAATGTAAGTAGGTATACACAGACATTTGGATATGCCTTTTACATATACCCTACAGAAAATTGGACATATAATGGTAATCCGAAAACATTTTTTCCCGCTATATACAGTCGCCTCCCTGCTCTATAACCCCATTTCCCCATATACACATTCTTTGGGAATTTTTTTCGAAGAAGTAGTAACGCCCATCCAGATCCCGGCACACACAGCCGCGGCTCTATTGCCCTTTACGGCTTGCGAAGTTGAAACTCCAGAATTTCGGCGACGGTCAAGCAGAGGATCTCGAAGCACCGTCCCCCGATCCGAGGAGGAGGCGATGCCACCGGGCGGAAGCCGGTGTGTCGGCACGGAGCCGCACCGCCTGCTCTCAACTGGCTAGCGCGACGAGGGAGGTCCGTCCCGTCCTACGCTGCCGTTCCCCACCTTTGCTTCTTAGTTCTGCTCCACGTCTCCTCTTTTCCGATCTATCTTATGTTCACATAATGGAATCAGGACCTTATTGAGCCAGCCACTTCTTTTATCTGTAGACGAGCCCTCTGCTCCGACCCGGCCATCGAAAGGAGCGTGCCGCAGACCCTCTCCGGATTCTTCCACACCCACCACTCAGGCGGCAGCCTCCTTTTCAGCAATCTGTCTGGGGGAGGCGCCCCCCTGGTCGATGCTTCACACCCTTTCCTTCGCGGGAGCTACGCTAGGGTCAAGCTCGAACAATGCATCTGTAGCCTTCTCCTCTGCAAATGCTGGTAATCGGAAGAAGATGAGGAATGTGATTACGTCGTGTGCAATCCTATGATGGGGCAGTGAACTGTGTTGCCTCCTATAGTATGATAGGATGAAGAGGATGATGAACCTGCGCACTTCAAACTCGCACAGCCTTCCAGACATCTTTTTGACATGGTCGTTCTGTTCCGCTTTGTGGTGTTTACACCCCTGGTAGAGATGCACGACGACGTGGCGATGTACTCATCGGAAACCGGGCAATGGACTCGGAACAACTGTGAGTGGGGGGGGGGGTGGATAATAGAGAGCATCCGTCTTTTACTGGAGAATGTGCCTTTTTGAATGGCCTGATGCATTTTATGCATTTGGTGATCGAGGAACCTATTATAGCTGCAATGGACTCAGAGGGGGATGTTTGTGGGGAAATTGCTCTCCCGGAAGGAATGGAAGAAGCCAGGTCCAGTTATAGCTCAATTGGATACTCTCAGGGGAAATTGCATGCTTGGTATATGGTTCCTTATTATTACCAACTCTCTGTGTGTATATTGTTGCATATACATAGTTTAAACATATGTTAGTTTCATCGTGGCCTACAAGTGTTGAATGCATTTTAAAACATGTTTGAGATTTTGAAAAATGTAATCATGTAATAAATAGTCAATATGTCTTAGTAATTAAGATGGTCATGTGATTAGAAAGTGTCCAATGGTTTTTTAAATATTCTTGTAATTAAAAAATTTCATGCATTACAAAATCATCTGATTAAAAAAGTGTGTGACTCATTCTTACAAAAATCATATAATATGAGATTTACTTGGTGTGAAAAAAATAAAAGTTGAGGGACCACTAGGAATGCAAAAAAAAAGTTAAGACAAATAGAGCAGCAAGTTAGGGACCCAAATGTTTACATTTGAAGTTTATTCTTTCAACTATGATTGTTTAGGAATCCCAAATATTTATTACCTCAGTATATTATCCTTGCAGGGCGTTATAGGTGTGTGTATCGTCTATATATGTTGTACTGTATGCTCTTAAAAAGAATTGAAACAATAAACTGCAATTGTTGATAAGAAAATCATCACTTAATTTTTTTGACAAGTCCTCCACTCATACATATCGTGGCCAACTCAATTACTAATTTTCGGATAAGTTATACATGAAACCCTCATCTTAGGACTGCGAGATCTATGGACTGCTGCTCATTAATTGAAACCATATTCAGCTACAGTATCTCTGAATTTATTCATCAGCTATGTAATGTATCAACATTTTTGCATCTGAGATGTATGAATCAAGCACCTTCAGCTGTCTAATCTCAGAATCTAAAGCCGAAGTAATCCATCACCTCACGTCGGCAAATTGGGCACTTTGACTCTTGATAGAACCACCCTTTGAAGCATGGGATGTGGAAGGCGTGGGTTTGGAAGCACGGCAGACTGACAATGTCCTCGTCACCAGTCTCCAACTCCAAATGGCAAATCACGCATTCCTGACCGGGTGTGCCAGAGTTCCTGCAGTAGCGTCGGCCTCTTAGCACGTGCAGATTAGGGCCTGTGGACGGCTGTAAACCAAACATACCAGCAGTGACGACACGTGGATGTTGATGTCGAAGCGCGGGGCGACGCCCTCAAGGCTATCGATCTTGTGGCCGATCTCATCGGGGAAGTCCATTTGCGGGTGATCATCGTCTCCCCAGTTCATGGGGCCGAGGTCGTAGTCGCCGGTCACCGGCCCGTCGGCGAGCATGCTGTGGATGAGGTCATGGCAGGCTTCGTAGTTCCGCAAGACGGCAGAGTCCGCAACCTAGACGCGGTAGTCGAACGACGCCCGGTTGTCGAACGAGGAGTCGATGCTCCACCCTGCCGGCGAGTTGCTGTGGGTCCTGATCCTGCGCCTCCCGTGCGACAGAACCACGTCACCGTGAATGCGCAGGGAGCTCGGGGATGGGTCGGCTTACGGTGGTGGAAGATGCGTAGGAGAACTCTCCCACAGTCGTAGACGTGCGTCTCGGTGACCTCCGCTGTGTGCGGCCACGGTGGCAACACCATGGCGCCGGCGCCTGCTCTTTCTGGAAACAAAATGAGCTCTATCGGACGCGATTTCTTATAGGCGAAGGAAGGAAGAAGGAAGGCATGCGCATGACCGGCTGTAAACAAAGGAATCTGTTGAGGGTTTCCTAGTGGAAACGGAAAGTGGGCCCACTGCCTGTGACCGTTGGAAGAGTAATGCATGACTAGCTTGAAGACTTTCCCTTTTGCTCCCTGTAATTAATGTCGGTGAAGACTGGATACAGTTTAGAGACAAACCAAAAAATGGTCTGCTTTAATTTGCTGTCCATAGGGCATCATAAACTGATGTGCAGGGCAAAATGGAAAATATAACAAAAAGCAAAACCAATTCAAATAGTAAACTCTCCCCGAAATTATTTCACATAACTAAACTTTCAGGTAGCGTCCAACGCTAGGCGCTACCTTGTGTCGTAGCGCCATTCTGACAGGCGCTACATACCTGACCATATGTAATAATGTAGTCAATACATTTTTTATAAGATGGTCATGTGATTAAAAAGTGTTCAGTGATTTTTTAAATATTCATGTAATAAAAAAATTCATGCATTACATAATAATGTGATTAAAAAAGTGCGAGACACATTCTTAAAAAAATTAAAGATTTATTTTTTATGAAAAATTTAAAAGATGAAGGAATACTAGGAATGCAAAAAATAACGTTGCAACCAATAGAGCAGCATGTTAGGGATAAAAAAATGTTTACATTAGAAGTTTATTCTATCAACTATAGTGGTTTAGACATCCCAAATATTTATTACCTCAACGTATGTATCGTTGGCTCATGGGTAAAGAGATATATGCCCGGAGAAGGCAAGATTTGAAACACTAGAGTTGATGCAAAATATCATGCTTAATCTCTAAACATTTTCCGTAGCAACGTACTAGGCACATCTACCTTCTCCTAGGGGTACTGTGAGGAGCAAAAGATGGAAAGTTTGTCTCAGCGTCACCTGGCTTCAAGTCCAGCATACATATGGCGCACACCATGCTCGGCGTCACAAGAGCTCCAGGAGCGGCAGCCTTTTTGGACGCGCGGATTAGGGCATATGGCTCGCAATAGACCAAACACTGCCGGACTGATGACATGAGGACGTCAATGTCGAGGCACTGGACGAGCCCCCATGGCTGTCGATCTAGTGGCCGATCACGGCAGTGTAGTACATTGGCGGGTGAGCTAGGTCCCCTGGTTGGCGAGTTGCTGGGGCGAGGTCAAAATCGATGCTCACCCGACCATCGACGAGTATCCCGTGGATGAACTCACGGCAAATCTCGTAGTTTCGGAAGACCGTAGTGTGCTCAACCTCGACAGATTGGTCAAAGGGCGCCTGGTCATCGTCGAACGAGGTGTGGATGATCCATATCGCTGGTGAGTGGGCCTGGATCCCTATCTTGCACCTCCTGTGCGACACAACCACATAGTCGTGGATGCATAGGGAGGTCGGGAGATCGCTCTGCTGGACGAGGGGCACGATGCGGAGGAAAACTCTCCCATGGCCGACCACGTGCGTCCTGTGATGACTGCCACGGCTAAGGTGGCAACACCATGGTCTTGGAGCCCGCTCTATCTCCCCAGGAAAACGAAATGACCTCTACTGTTATCTCACGCGCACCATGGTGGACTGTAGAGCTGAAAACCACGGCCGTAAACAGAAGGGATGGTGTTGAGGGCCTCCTACTAGGAACGGGAAGTTTTGTATGATGAGTTTGAAAACTTTTCCATTTGCTCCCTAATTAATGTGGGTAAAGACTGCAAAAAGCTCGTACAGAACTGTGTACTTTTATTAACTACATGAGCGATTCATATACTGACATGCCCATGTTTTCGTTGTGAGATGATGGAGTACTTCAGCTTAGATCAGAGCAAGATTCAGTAAGATGAATATTACATAGATTACTAAGGTGATAAGTTCATAGACCTCCTTGCGGAAGATTTTTACAGAAGTGTTTCCCACATTTTTACAAAGAAACTCAAGTAATTTTGAAAGTGTTGGGTCAATTTTCATAAACGTTTGTGTCATTAGAAAAAAATCATTATAAGAAATCCATGTAAGAAAAAACCTGTTTGATAAATTTATAGAAATATGGATGTAATTAAAAAAGTGTTGAATGCATTTTAAAATATGTTTGAGTTTTCAGAAAGTGTAACCATGTAATAAGTAGTTAATATATTTTAGTAAGATGGTCATGAGATTAAAACATGTTGAATGGTTTTTAAAATATCCTTCTAATTAAAAAATTTCATGCATTACAAAATCCTGTAATTTGAAAAGCTTGTGAAACATTCTTAAAAAAATCATCTAATATCAAATTTACTTGTTATGAAAAAAATTAAAAGTTGAAGGAACACTAGAAATGCAAAAAACAATGTTAAGACGAATAGAGCAGTAACTTAGGAATTTAAAATGTTTACATTTGAAGTTTATTCTTTCAAATGTGGTGGTTTATGATTCCCAAATATTTATTACCACGGAATTTATTCTTTCTTTCATTTTTGCGGGGAAGAAATTTATTCATCTGTTATGTAATCTATCAACATCTTTAGATCCGAGATGTATGAGTCAAGCACCTTCAGCTATCTAATCTCAGAATCTAAAGCAGAAGTAATCCATCTCACCTCACGCCGACAAATTTGGCACTTCGACTCTTGATAGAACCATGCTTTGATGCACGAGATGTGGAAGGCGTTGGTGTGGAGGCACGGCAGCCGGACGATCTCCTTGTCACCAGGCTCCAACTCCAAACGGCGAATCGCACACACCAGGCCGGCTACTGCCAGAGCTCCTAATACAACGTCCACCTCTTTGCACGCGCGAATTACAGTCTGTGGATGGCTGAAAACCAGACATACCAGTAACGACGGGAGGTGGATGTCGATGTTGAAGGGCGGGACGACACCGTCAAGGCTTTCGATCTTGGGAATGATCTCATCAGCGAAGTGCATTTGCGGGTGATGATGGTCCCTCCCAGTTCTCGGGGATAGGCCAGTCGGCGAGCAACCCATGCATGAGGTCGCGGCAGGCTTCGCAGTTTCGGAAGATCGCATGGTCATCGTTAAACGAGGCGTGGATGCTCCACCCCGCTGGCGAGTTGGCGTGGGTCCTGATCCTGCGCCTCCTGTGCGAGACAACCACGTTGCCTCAGGTGATGAATGACGCGCAGGAGAACACTCCCGCATCCGTATGCGCGGTGTGTGGGAACGGTGGCAGCATCATGCTCCCGGCGCCCGCTCCCTCAAGGGGATAGACGTTGTGGTCCACCATGTTGCGGACCGGGACGGGAATCGCCTCCTTGCCGTTGGACATGTCCAACATGATGTAGCTGGGCGGACGGATCTCGGCGTCAAACTGGTTGATGAGGTCTCTGGCGGAGCGCCAGATGTTGCTACCGACCGCTTCCTGGCCTGACAGACGCACAAGCTTGAACCGGCATACGTCGGGGCCGGACTTGCCGGGGCCGTAGGTGGCAGAGATGACATTGTAGAGGCCTTCCTAGATGTAAAACTTCTTGAACCTTTGCAACGACTACAGAAAACTAAACCGAATGAAATTCTCAACTAAACGCTCACGTCTATGGTTATGATGTCGATCCCAGACTCAACTCATGCAAATATGATTCCAGGCTGTAACTTGCTGACTGCAAAGTGCAAACATGGCAAACCAGGCACAAGAAATACAAGCAAACAGTTCAGTTGAAGGTGTCTTAGTGCTGCGTTCATCCAATGATACAATCGTTAACAATGACAGAAAGGTTCATGGCAACTGAAAATGAAGGCGAAAAGTTCCTGGCAATTGGAAATGATGGTAACATACAGGAATCGTTGCCGATCGATCACTGATCGCGCCGTAGTCGATGCTCAGTTCGCTCATCGGCAGGATGGCCTCCATGGCCAAGACCATCAGGTGGGGGCACGACTCGTCTTCGTGGCCACGGACCACGAGCTGGACGAAGGCGTTCGACCCGAACCTGTTGTGGCTGATGTAGGCCGCACTGTTCTTCCTCTTGGACACGTCAGGCGTGTACCTCGGCACCGGGCACTGCGTGAGCTGGAGCGGTTCCTCACCGTTTGTCCAGAAGCGTGGCCGCAGGGGCGTACCCAGACTCAATCCACCTCGGTGGAAACTTCCTTGGCTCGATGAAGCGCGCCCGCTCCTCCGTCGGTGCGCCGGTATTGGCATTGGCGTTCGCGCAATGCGGGGGTGTCCGCGGGGAGCACGTCCCCGGTGAACTCGCAAAGGAATGCGCCCAGCTGGATCAGGCCCATCCTCCTCACGCCCCACTTCGTCTCGTTGGACCGGAACACCTCCCGGCGGTGCCTCATTCCGTGCTGGGTCACCTGGTTTGGGAGGAATGCGCTTGGCTGGATCAGGTCCATCGTCCTCACGCCCCACTTCGTCTCGTTAGAGCGGAACACCTCCCGCCGGTGCCTCGTTCCGTGCTGGGTCACCTGGTTTGGGCAGTTTGCCGTGCACCCGCACGACGCGCCGCACTCTTACACTGTTGGGGATGCCGAGGAGGGAGAAGGAAGACACACATAAACACAAGAGGTAGAAGAAACACACTCAGCTTTGGCACGCACACACCTTATGCCATTTTCGGTAGTTCCCAACACCACACAAAAGAACTCAATTAGAAAGGCTTAAATAGGCACCCAACACAGCTAGCTAACACACAGCCACGCACCCAGTTCCTAGCATGCACACACACACAAACATAGCTAGTCGTGGTCAAGCCACTAACGGCTTGATCCACACCCGTAGCTAGCTACCCACACAACTCGGCCAATGCATGCATGCATGATGCATCCATCCTTATCTTAACTAACTACTCCGGCTACATGCAAGGTTCACGCAACAGCCACACGACTTGGCCATTTTAATTAGGGTACCATGCATGATGCATGTAGCCTCACACGACACATCTGACCACACTAATACATGTGCACATAGGCAACATCTCTCCACGTGCAGTGATCACTTGGTCACCGAAGACACACCTACATGACGACGGCTACTCATCTCCTGGCTTGCCAAATGCTAGCGTGCACTCGCTCTATCTCTATGCTACTGATCCGGCCGCTAAGCTATGTTGCCGAGCATGCGCTTTTCTTTGTACTTGGCTGACTAATGCAACTCTACGTGGTTATTACACCATGCAACAAACTAAACATCACCTAATCTTAAATACTTCACACTAATAACAATATTGTTATGCTTTATTCCTCTCCAGAAGCCCATGGTCGTTGATGTCGTCGGTGCAACACGTAGACGGCCGCCAATGTTATCTTGTCACGCCTATTGCCGCCATTGCCATTGGCTTCGATGAGAGACGCACCTCCTATGCCTTCACCACACCTTTGTCGCCGGCGACACACCTTGTCAATGACTCCAATGTGGACGATGAACTGCTTGTCACCGGTGGTCCAACTTACCGAGCATCATGCCCTCCTTCTATCGTGACGCAGCTTGACGTCGACAAAGAACTGGACCTCCACACATGAGGGCCTCGCAGCAGCCGTGCCGCATCGAACACTGCCCATGCCGTATTGGCGAGGTTCAGCCCCTCCGACGAGCCTGTGAGCGTGACGGAATGCACGATCATTCTCCGGCCATGGCTCTGAATACCAATTGTTGGGACAAACCCATCGGCAATGAACGCCGAGCAGCCTCCGGCGACATGAACGCCGGACGGGAGAAGACAAACTCGACACGATCTTAAGCACACGAGTGTTTGCGGCGATGTATGCGCACACACGCGGAATCTATACAATAAGGAGATGAACTCAGCACAGGAGAGAAGCTAGCAGAATCACACACGCGAACTCACGTGCCCACACTCTCTCCACACCACGACACATACATGGACTACATCTTCAATTGTCTTGTCACCAACGAGGCAAACCGCACCTACTTCAGTTCCGTGGTTGGAGAGCCCTTGCAAATGCTTATGCGATGGAAGCTGGGGAGAGAACAACGTTCTACCTCGAGTATGATCGGGACGAGATCGTGGTCTACTATAGGCCCGTTGGCAGCTTAGCTTCACTTAATCCACACGATGACCCTGAGTTCGCATACCGAAGAGTCTAATTAGTAGGCATCCATGGCAGATCATGTTATTACCACCTCTAGTTGAAGTTGTGTGGTACTTGCCTCTTTTCAGTACTTAGTTGAACTATGTGAATTAGTACATTGTTGATCTTAAATGCTATTATTTGCCACTGTTTTGTAATGTCAGAACTTGATTTAATTACTATTGTTAATCTGGATTATGTTGTTATTTTGGTGGGGATAGCGCATATGTACTACTTTTATTTCAAATCTGAAAATCAAATTGATGAATATTAGTAGCGGCGAGTTTCACGTGGCGCGCCATAGGTATCTAAAATACTATTAACGTGATCCCCCATGCTAGCATGGTTATTTTTTCACGCCATAGCTAGACTTTTCTGCACTAGTGGCTCCAAGTCCAGCATACATATGACACACACCACTCTGGGCGTCACAAGAGCTTAAGGAGCAGCAACTTCTTTGAATGCTCGCAGTAGACCAAACGTACCGGATGTCGAGGCATTGGACGACACCCCCATAGTTGACGCTTTGGCAGCCGATAACAATGGTGAAGTCCATTAGCAGGTGAGCCAGGTCCCCTAGATGGCCAGTATCGACGGCAGGGTGGTAATCGGTGCTCATCGGCCCGTCAGCGAGCATCCTGTGGATGAACGCAGAGCAATCTTTGTAGTTTCAGAGGACCACAGTGTCCACGACATCGACACTATGGTCGAAGGGTGTGTGGTCATCATCGAATTAGGCGAGGATGCTCCACACTACTGGTAATATGGGGATGGATCCCGATCCCATGCCTCTCGTGCGACACCACCACGTAGTTGTGGATGCATAGGGGGATGACGCGGAGGGAAACTCCCCCATGGCCGCCGACGAGAGTCTCTATGACCTCAGCCACGGCCATGGTGGCAACAACATGGTCCCGGCGCCTGCTCTCTCTCTCTCTCTCTCTCTCTCTCTCTCCAACGAAACGAAATGATCTCTGCAACTATCTCATACGCAGCATTGTGGACAGTCGGACACGATTTCTTCCTATAGCCATAGGAAGGAAGGCGTGCACGTAGGCTGTAAAATGAAGTGATGTTGTTCAGGGCCTCGTCCTAGGAACGGGAAGTGGGCCAACTACCTCTGACCGTTAGAAGAGTGCTGCATGATGAGTTTGAAAACTTCTCCATTTGCTCCCCAATAAACATCGGTAAAGACTGCAAACACATCAGAGAGAACTGTACTTTGATTTACTTCATGAGGGCTTCATATACTGACATGCCCATTTTATCGTCGTGAGATGATGGAGTACTTCAGCTTATAAGACCAGAGCAAGGTTCAGTAAGATGGATATTAGCTAGATTACAAAGGAGACAAGTTCATAAGCCCCGTTGCTGAAGATGAGCAATTCATAGATAGAAAATGTTCATGTAATTAAAAAGTTTTTTCACATTTTTACAAAGAAATTCAGGTAGTTTAAAAAGTGTTTGGTGAATTTTCATAAATTTTTGTGTCATTGGAAAAAATTCAATATTAGAAATCCATGTAATCAAAAAATTCTTTCATACATTTATAGAAGTTTGATGTCATTAAAAAGTATTGAATGTTTTTCAAAACATGTTCAATGTATTAGAAAAATGTAACCATATGTAATAAATTAGTCCATATATTTTTAGTAAGATGGTCATGTAATTAAAAAGTGTTCAATGATTTTTTAGATATTCTTGAAATTAAAAAAATTCATGCATTACAAAATCATGTTATGAAAAAAAGCATCCGGCACATTCTAAAAAAGATCATATAATTTCAGATTTACTTGTTAAGAAAAGAATTAAAAGTTGAATTAATACTAGAAATGCAGAAAACAATGTTTTGACAAACAGTGCAGCATGTTAGGGATAAAAAAATGTTTACGTTAGAAGTTTATTCTTTCAACTGTAGTGGTTTAGGCATCCCATATATTTATTTTCTCAATATCCTTGGCTCATGGGTAAAGATATATATGCCTGGAGAAGGCAAGATTTGAATGAGAAGAATTGATGCAAAATATCATGCTTCATCTTCAAACATTTTCCATAGCAACGTCGTAGGCACATCAACGTTCTCCCTCGGGTTCTGTGAGGAGAAAAATATGCGAAATTTGTGTCAGTGCCACTAGGCTCCAAGTCCAGCATACATATGGCGCACACCTTGCCCGGCGTTGCAATAGCTCCGGGAGCGGCAACCTCTTTGCATGCGCGAATTAGGGATGTGGCTCGCAGTAGACCAAACATTACCCGAGTGACGACAGGAGGATGCCAATGTCGAGGCACTGGACGATGCCCCCATGGTTGTCGAACTGGCGGTCGATCACGATGGTGATGTCCATTGGCGGGTGAGCCAGGTCCCTAGTTGGCCAGTTGCTGGGGCAAGGTCGTACTCAATGCTCACCGGCCCGTCGGCGACTATCCCGCATATGAACTCATGACAATCCTCGTTGTTTCGGAAGACCGCAGTGTCCACGACTTCAAAGCTATGTTCGATGGGTGCCTGGTCATCGTCCAACGAGCATGGATGATCCACATCGCTCGTGAGTGGGCTTGGATCCCTATCATGCGCCTCCCGTGTGACACAACCATGTAGTCGTGGACGCACAGGGAGGTCGGGAGATCGCTCGGCTTGAGGAGGGGGTAAGATGCGGAGGAAAAGTCTCCCATAGCTAATGACACGCGTCTCTTTGACCTCCTCTACGGCCACGGTAGCAACACCATGGTCCCGCGCCTGCTCTCTCTCTCTCTCTCTCCAATGAAACAAAATTAGCTCTGCAGCTATCTCACACACAACATGGTGTAAACCAAACATACCAGCAGTGACGGCACGTGGATGTTGATGTCGAAGCGCAGGGTGACGCCCTAAAGGCTATCAATCTTGTGGCCGATCTCATCGGCGAAGTCCATTTGCGGGTGATCATGGTCCCCCCAGTTCCCGGGGCTGAGGTCGTAGTCGCCGCTAACTGGCCCGTATGCGAGCATGCCGTGGATGAGGTCACGACAGGCCTCGTAGTTCAGGAAGACGATAGGGTCCACAACCTCAACACGGTGGTCGAACGGCGCCCAGTCGTCGAACGAGACGTCGATGCTCCACCCTGCCAGCGAGTTCGCATGGGTCCGGACGACGCGGTAGTCCATGTACCATCAAAATATCAGTCTACACCTTAAGGGGCATTGTAAAATATATTTTTTTCCAAATTTCATTCATAGACATGGTTGGCACATCTATTTGAGCAGGTAGAACAAATTTGGGGTGCTTTGAAGGTGGTTGAAAAATCACCTTTTTACAAAAACTGGCTTAAGTGAGACTAAATGGTCCCTCGTGTTTAAGCGTGATTTTTTCAACATCCTCTAAATCACCTATAATTTTGCACACTTTTTTGGCACAAATATAGCTATGTTTTCAAGGTTTTAGAATTTTTTAATTTTTATTGAATCTATACTGCACTTTAGACTGACTCATCAAAATATCGGTCTACACCTAAAGGGGCATTCTAGGATGCTTTTTTTCCAAATTTCTTTCATAGACATGTTTGGCACATCTATTTGAGCATGTAGAATAAATTTGGGTGATTTCAGGTGGTGGAGAAAATCGCATTTTCTACAAAAACTGGATTAAGTGAGACCAAATGGTACCTCGTATTTAAGCGTGATTTTTTCTACCTCCTCTAAATCACCTATAATTTTGCACACTTGATATATTACACAAACATAGCTAGGTTTTCAAGGTTTGTAATTTTTTAAATTTATTCTTCCATGTAGACTGACCGATCAAAACATCGGTCTACACCTTAAGGGGGCAATGTAGGATAGATTTTTTTTCAAATTCCTTTCATAGTCATGTGTGGCACATCTATTTGAGCATGCAGAATAAATTTGGAGTGATTTGGAGGTGGTAGAAAAAAAATCACATTTTCTACAAAAACTGGCTTAAGTGAGACCAAATGCTCCCCCGTGTTTAACCGTAATTTTTTCGACCTCCTCTAAATCAGCTCTTATTTTGCACACTTGATATGTTGCACGAATGTAGATAGGCTTTCAAGGTTTTATAATTTTTTTTAATTTATACTGCCATGTAGACTCACTGATCAAAACATCGGTCTACACTTTAAGGGGAATTGTAGGAAACATTTTTTGCAAATTTTCTTTCATAGACATGTTTGGCACATTTATTTGAGCATGCAGAATAAATTTTGGGTGATTTGGAGATGATGAAAAAATCACAGTACAAAATCCAGTACAAAATCTTGCATGGAATTTTAAACTTTGCTCCTTGTACATATTATGGCAAGCGATCATAAACGTCCATAAAACTGGGTGCCCCATAAACTAGTGAAGTGACCATGGATGATGAAAAATTCTAAATTGAATTGCATGCACTAGGGAAACCTAAATTGATGATGAATAAACAAATCTAAGTAGGAAGTGCAGGTTGTGAATCAAAGTAAGTTGAGATTCGGGCGATTCATACATTAGGATGCAAGTTCGGAAGGGATGGGATCGGCCGGGGGCCAGTTCTATAACACCGCCGACGACGACACTGCCGCCGGGATGTCATGGCTTATTCTTCTTCCTGCCACCGGGCACATCTTTTATAGTGAAAGGGACCAGGAGGAGGAAGAGGACGATGCCGACGACGGTGAATTGGTTCCTCTCGCCGGGCTCGTCGGACAGAAGGAAGGGGACGAGAAGGAGGACTTGACCTACTAGATCTAGACGTGGTTCTGGTCGTGGACGTGATCGGTTGAAAGCACAATATTTTACCCTGAACCATTATGCCCTTCTCTGATTGAACTAATTAGGTTTATTCATTTATTGTCCCCCCACCAGATCGGACGGCTAATAAAAATCGGAGGATTAAGTACTCGAAAGTACTCCTAGTACTGCCCCAATCATCGTAAAGGAGCTCTTTTCTAGCATGAGCGGTAGGCTGAATACCACCCGGTTTAAGTTCCTACCGCTTATGTGACTGAACATAACTTACACTTCAGTATACATCATTTATCATTTATGTCTTTATGATATATCACTTGTAGTAGAACATCTTCAGTGCAGCTAAATCCTCACCCAACTTAATATTGTTGGCATGCTCTTTTATGTTTTAGCGGCATTATGCTATAAATACTTGGTTGATGGTCATCGGTCATTCAAGTATTGTGCTATGCACACATATAATTGTACTTGCTATTCTGTGTATTTATTTTATGACTTCTTGGTAAGATTCTATATACATGCCTTCGGGGTACTATATCTCTCCTACAAGCAAAAAAATAATATCAGTGGTCGAGTTCCCAAAGTATATGAACTTTATTGTGGTGAATTTCCTGGAAATATCACCAGTTTCTTAGGCATATCAATGCCCATACATAGTTTTACATTCATCTAGCATGTTGATACTTGCATCATAATGGTATACACTAAGCTACAATTATTGTCAAAATTATTACATTGTTATATTTGGATCACACAATTATATTTATAAACTTGAAAGATGATCGCGTACTTTTAGATAGATATTTTACATTCCACATATAATACATAATGTGAAACTTATTTATTACTGTAGCTTCTGTAGTCTATTTGCCACCTCCGCTTGAAACAGGAGTTATTAAATCATGTTTGGAAGCGGAGGATGGAGGGAGAGCTAGTCGCCAAAGACCATAGATGGTGCGGGCCTGGACAGGTCCGTGGGTTTTCTTTTCATCAGACGGGCAGGGTCAGTGTAGATTGCTTTATAGCAGGTCAGTGATATGCTGTTTTGTTGTAGTGTTTGGAATGTGATGCATAGAGATACTCCATTCCAAACGAACTATGTAAGTACTTGCACACATATTTGTTTAGTATCTTCTTCTCCTTTTGTTTTTGAGAATAGTTCTTCAGAAGAAGAAATCAGAGTTCCAAATGTAACCCATCTGAAAGAAAAACACTAGCCTGAACAACCACTTGGAGTTAAACTTTGACTTAGTGTTGAAAATTGTATACTTGGAGACTGAACCACTAACCTTCTACCAAGCTGATAATTAGAAAAAAAAACAATTCATATGCTATCTGAATGCATTGATGATCTCAATGGCAAAATGCAGACTTCAAGTGTCCAGCAGTTGCCTGAGGATAGAATCTATAATAGAAGCAAACTTAATGATTGGCCCGCCCATCAACTGCAGCTACAATTAAGAAACGCCTAAACACATTGTTCTCCGTCAACAAACCGACGGTGCTGCAGTTCTAGATGAATAAGAAATCATACAAGGTATGGTTAGAACTGATGTTTCAGTAGTTCATGCACTAGCCTATGTTACTTCCAACATCTGTTCTCTGCTTACTGTTGCAGCAGTACAAGGACATTTTGAGCTCCTGATAGTCTACTTCTCTGGTTTGGTGATCAGGTGGACACACGCATTGTATAAATAGGATGAAATCTTTGTAAATGTAGTACAAAAAAGATATAGAATCTACAATACCCTTGTAGAAGCAACAACGGCCAACTGCGTGACAAATATTTATAAGCAGGGAACATCTTTAGTTTAGTTCTTTAACAACATTCATGCTACAGATTGTGTTTCTTTGGTAATGCCCATAAATGCAACGAACAAACTACGTAAAAATGCAACTAGTTCAAGGGACTCAAGCATAGACGTATCAGAGCATTACAAAAATAGATGAAACATTCCTTAGGGCATCTCCAGCCGCGCCCCCAGCAGGGCCCCCCAGGCCACTTTTTCGGCGCCGGCGCCGAAAAAACGGCCCAGTCGCGCCCCCAGGACGCCGAAAATCGCCGGTTCGGACCTTTTTTCCGCCCGGCGGTCACAGGCCGAACCCGGCGCGCTGGGGAGCAGTTGGGGGCTCCGGCGCTAGGGAAAAGCACGCCTGGCCCACACCGACAGGGGAAAAGTCAAGGTTTTCTTCCCCCGACTCGCCTCGCACCCCCCGCGCCCTCGGCCACCACTAGCTATATCCCGGCGACGGCCGCCGCCCTACTCCGCTAGATAGCCATTCCCCGCCGGAAAATAGCAGCTCTTCGCCGCGGCAGCCCCTCCCACAGCAGCTGGGCATTTCCGGCCGCCGTTTCCGGCCGCGGAGGCGCGGTTTAACGGCGGGTACACGCCCACCGAGCGCATGGTGTTTGGCGTTTTGCCTTCCTCGGCGATGGACTCGGATGAGGAGGAAGAGCTCGCCGCGCTACTGCAGGAGGAAGCCGCGGCCGACGTCGAGGAAGAAGAGCATCTCATGGTGCTCGCCGCCCTCGCCCAGCTGCTGGCGAGCAATGAAAAGCCGCGGCGAGGTGGCTCGGCGCCGGGGCGGATGAAAGCAAAGAACCGGCATCGTCTCCAAGGCTATTGCATGCTCTACTTTGACTACTTCGCCGATGCTCCACTTCATGGCGAGAGAACATTTCGGCGCCGTTATCGGATGAGCCAAAAGCTCTTCCTCAGGATTGTGAATTCCATCCGGGAGTTCGACAACTACTTCAAGTGCAAGATGGATTGCACTGGAGATCTTGGATTCACCTCCATCCAGAAGTGCACGACAGCAATGAGGATGCTTGCATATGGAGCTCCAAGTGATTCACTCGACGACTATGGGCGCATGGCCGAGTCCACCGGCATAGAGTGTTTCTGCAAGTTCTGTCGGGCAGTGGTGGCAGTGTTTGGGCCACAATACTTGAGAACACCCAACGCGGAAGACACTGCTCGGATCCTAGCCCTGAATGCAGCAAGAGGATTTCCTGGGATGCTTGGAAGCATCGACTGCATGCATTGGAAATGGAAGAATTGCCCATTTGGTTGGCAGGGGATGTACAAAGGCGCCAAAGGCGGTTGCTGTGTGGTGCTTGAGGCGGTAGCCACACAGGACCTCTGGATTTGGCACTCCTTCTTTGGTATGCCAGGAACTCACAATGACATCAACGTGCTGCAGTGCTCTCCTGTTTTTGCCAAGCCCGTTGAGGGTCATTCTCCTCCGGTGAACTTCGAGATCAATGGGCCCCAATACAACAAGGGGTACTACCTAGCAGATGGCATCTATCTGAGATGGTCGACATTTTTGAAGACGATCTCAAACCCTGTGCCAGGAGGCAAGAACGCCTGGTTTGCGAAAGTTCAGGAGGCTTGCCGGAAGGATGTCGAGCGGGCATTTGGTGTGCTCCAATCTCGATTCGCTGTTGTTCGGTACCCCGCTCAGACCTGGTCGAAAGAGCAAATGTGGGAGATCATGACTTGCTGTGTCATCTTGCACAACATGATCATCGAGAGCGAGCAAGAAGACCCAGTGTTTGACACTGAACCATACTACAGGCAGGGTCCTCTAGCCGAAGTTGATCACCAGCTACCGGCAACTTGGACTGCCTATCTCAGTATGCGTCAGGAGATCCAAGACCCACAGGTGCATCATCAACTGCAGAAAGATCTGATTGAGCACCTATGGAGGCTCAAGGGGGACGCCGTGTGATGAAATAAGAGTTTTTATTTGTTGAACTATACAATTTGTATTGAACTATTTGTTGTTGTACTATTTTGTTGAAGTATTTGATTTTTCTGTGATGAAATATGTGATAAGAAATAATTGTGTTGATAATTGAACGCCGAGACACGGCGAAACCACGCCGTATATGGGCCTATTCTCGCCCATATGGGCCCTTTATTCGCCGAAATTGGGATGCAAAGTGGGCCAATTTCGGCGCCTGGGGGCGAGCTGGGGGCGACGGCTGGGCGCAAAACCGCCCCCAGCGCCGATTGTATCGCCGGCTCGCCCCCAGGGGGCGATTTTTTGCCCCTCCTGGGGGCCAACGGCTGGAGATGCCCTTACATACCATGTTGGATGCCCATGACACATTGTACAGCAGCTCGACAAACCGTCGGTAAGCAAATCTAACACCATTTCTTGTACAGGACATGACATTGCAAAGATGATTCCATTGCAGGAGCAAAATCCAGAAGTTGAAAAGGCAAACATTTACTACTGCTAGAAATTAAGCACCACATTGCATTTGCTAGGAAGTAGTAATACAAGAGAAGAACAAGTGGACATATCCAAATAATATAGCATCCATCAAGCACGATATATAATAGATGCCGCATTAGGTTGATTCCAAATAGTACCAATTAAGACATCAAACTGCAGTTCCACTAAAGGTGATCTAACATAGAATCTACTTGTTTCTTACTCTTAACCAGGCAAGGCATAATAACCATAATAACTAAACAAAAGACTAGAAGGGAAACAAGAAGAATTACTTAGCAAATGCATAGCCTTCTTGTCGGATGAAATCACCGCCCTTAGGAATTAAACGAAGCTCTGCCGACGCCTTATGGAATCTGTTGCAAGGCCAGTTGAGAATCCGGGTTGTTGATGGTGTAGCTGGCGAGAAGGTGGAACATGGTGTAAGGACGGTCAGTGACCAGGACAAACTTCTTGTCCTGCTTCACAAAATCTGCAGTTTCAGAGATCCTCTCTATTTTGTTATCCTTGATGTTGCACTTGCAGATATGAGTAGATGAACCCAAATGTTGAGTGTAGTACACACAGTCCGGCTTAGTTCCTGGGAACTCATCAACATCGACGGAGAAGAACCTGTGGTCACCGATGAAGATTGCATATCTGTCTGTGGTCTTCAGACGACAGAGGTTACCTGTCTCGGTGTCAAATTGGAAAGCAAAGAGAGCCAAGACTCCCTATGGATTCAAGATCTTCATGATGATACATATATGCTCATGCAAATCCACTAGGAAACACCACATGTCGTACCCATGTCCAGGAAGATCAAGGGAGAAAACCTCGGTCACAGGAGAAAGATTAACTGGAAGAAATTTGCCTAAGAAAATAATCATCTCACGAGCTACGGATGCTTCAGAAAAGCATGCGTAAACACCACCCATGACCGCCTTCCGGAAGAAATCGTAAGCTGCTGGCTGCTTATGGTTGTGTCTGACGAAACTTTCAATGTGAGGAGCCGCCGAGTAAGCCTTGCGAGATGAGACGGAGAACACGGTGAGCCGAAGCAAAGAGCCATGGGGGATAAGGACATCAGCGATTCCCACAGCGGGGGGCACGGGCGCCGCGAAATGGATCACGATGCCAGTAAGAGGGTTGAGGACGCGAGCGGCGTGAGGAGCGGTCTTTTCCGCCAGAACGAAGTAGTCGTCGAGAATGGTAGCCACGACGTGGTAATCGCCGAGCTGCGGAAGATTCTTGCCGAGGAAGCGACAGTGTCGGTGTTCAACACGAGAAGATTCCCTTGGCTTTGGAGGACCTCGTCGAGGACGATCCACCGGCTCGGGCGAAAGTGGGGGTCGGAGGCATCGCTCCTTGGATCGTCGGTGGCGGCGCGCCAGCCGGTGCAGACAGCACGGTACTCCATGTACCAGTCGAGGTCGTTGTCGTCGAGCAAGGAGTCGGTGATGCGGCAGCCGAGGTCGCCCGGAAGCGTGGATCAGGGTGGACTCGGTCTGGTCCGGTCCAGGCTTTAACCGAGCCAGCCATTGGACCGGCCGTTGCCGGTCCGGTCCGGACCGGACACCGAGCCTATTTTCCAGGACCAGACCAAGAGGAGCACAGCTCGGTCAGCCTGAATGGACCGAATGTGACCGATGGCTAGGACTCTGTTTAGGCTGTTTTGTCGTATTTAGATTGTAGCTGTCCCTGGGAGTGCTATATTAAACGTTTTGGCCATTATTTAGCCTGTAGCTTCTTCTGGGAGTGCCCTGTTGCGCTTTTTGGCCACAATTTAGGTTGTCCAAATTTAGTGAGTGCTCTGTTTCTGTATAATGACTAGTATGGCACAACTAAATTTGGAAAGCATTTTATTTGTATTTTGGACATCAAAACAATTGATTCTGAGAAGAACAATAGCACAAAAATCACATCCACAAACATAAGGTCTTATCATCATTGAACCACACGATTACAAACATGCAATGACAATTTCGAATTTATGTCAATTGACAAGTTCAACATAACACAAATGAGAGGTTCATCTCGAAACTTGCAATAACATTTCATAGTTCATGACTTGACAAATTCCAACATAACACAAATTCAAAAGTAGCCTTCACATGAGAAATACCACTTTGACATCCATCTCCAAAATAGCAAGATCAACATCCACATGATGAACGTCTACAAGTAAGATAAGCAACATTCACATAAATAATATTTGGTATCGTATGACAAGTGAAACATGTAGGAAGAATAGTTACCAATCGTTGATCTCCTCCACCACAATGGGTAACTTCATGTTCTCAACATCATCCTCTTCATTCTCATCCCTCGGCTACAAGTGTCGAAGTTAGACAAATGCTCACATCACATACAACAAGACCAAAAAAGAAAGAAAGGAAAGGTAAGGAAAAGATGGCAAACATACCACCAGATTCAAGTCAACGTGAGCACCCTTGATATAACTTGCACCACAAACTAATGCCTCCACCATAACCGGTTTTAACGAAATCCTATAGTCATATAATACAACACAAGTAGACAAACTAGTTTGAGGATGAGAAGTTGACAAGTATATATCCAAAGTTCAATAGTACGAGTTGACATACCTAAAATCCTTCCGGTCGTGCTGAAGGTAGATTCGGAAGACACGGAGGTAGCCGGGATAGTGAGGAACCTCCTGGCTATCTTGGCCATAATTGGTACCTAGGAGCATTGTATTTCCACCAACCAAGAAGATCAAGAGCCTTGTTGTGAGGGGCAACCTCATCCTCTAAGTAGTTCCTCAACTCACTCTTTGATATTCTTGTTGAACGGGACGATAAGAAGGACTTGTACCCAGCTTGAACCGGGACACTAGGAATGTTTGCAGAGGAAGATGAACTTTCTCCATTTCCAGCTCGCTTATCTTGAGCAACACATTTTTCATACAAGGCCGCCAACTCTTTCTCCATGATTTTGATCTCAGTCCTAAACCTCGTACTTCCTTCTCCATATAGTTCTCCAAAGGCCCACTCTATGTAATTCATCTTGTACCTAGGATCAAAGATGATAGCATTGGAGTGAATTAGAGAGCATACGAGTAAAAACAACAAGCATATTAGTAATAAACAACAACCATTGGAGTAAAAACAGCAACCATATGAGTAAAAAACATCAATCATTGGAGTAAAAACAGTAGCATATGTACCGTGGATCAAAGATGGTTGCGATCACCATGGCATTGTGATTTTCTTCCCAATATTTGTTAAACTTCTCCAACATTGCTTCACCCATTTCCTTGTAGTGGTCACTATCACTAGTCATTGCATGTTTGATTGCAAGCTTGACGCCAACAATGTATGGGTAGAAGATGTTCGAAGTGGGATATAAACTTCCTGAAAATGCTTTTGTCACCTCAGCCAAACTCTCAAGTAATGGAGAGATAAGCTCATGCATGTCCCACTCTGCATTTGTCGGCGCCCAAGCATAGTTGGCATTGGAACCAGCATGAGAGATCAAGGCTTCCTTATATCCATGGGCAGTGCTAATCATCTTATAGGTTGAACTCCACCTTGTTTTACAATCCAGGTGTAAATGATTACGAACTTTGACACCCAAGCTTTTGCAAGTGGCAACAAAAGCATGGAGACGAGAAGGTGACCTCTTGAAGTACTTCACCATCTCTCTCAAGCTGTTTATCAAATTATCTAATATCTCTGTCCCATCTTGCACGACCAAGTTGAGGATGTGTGCACAACAACGGATATGAAAATATTGGCCTTCGAAGTCCTTACCTACAAAAGACAAATTTTATATGAGCAAAAACAGCAATCATGTGAGCAAAAATAGCAAGCATATGAGCACAACCATCAAACATATGAGCACAAAGATCTTCTATATGAGCATAGCAACAAGCATATGAGCAAAAACAGCAAGCATGTGAGCAAAAACAACAAGCATATGAGCACAAACATCAAACATATGAGCACAAAGAGCTTCTATATGAGCATAGCAACAAGCATTTGAGCAAAAACATCAAGCATATGTGTAAAAACAGAAGGCATACAAGCATACCTCTCCGAAACAAGAACTTGGCCTTCAAAGCATCGATCGCACCATCATTGTTTGAAGCGTTGTCAAGTGTGATGGACATAATTTTGGTCTCAATTTTCCATTCTGTCACACACGCATAGAGAGCATCCGCAATGACATTTCGAGAGTGAGGAGGATCCAACTCTATGAAAGCAAGCACACGGGTTTGTAAGTTCCAATTCCCATCTATATAGTGTGCAACCACACACATGTAAGATAAAATATGGTTGCTTGTGCACAAATCTGTAGTTAGACATATGGAGCTCACACCCTTTAGGAGAGATTTAAGCACCTCTTTTTCGTTCTTGTAAACCCTCATGCACTCGGCTCGTATTGCCTCCCTTCCAATGGGTTTATAATTTGGATTCATGCACTTCATTAGAATGTTGAACCACTCACGTTCAACCATTCTAAATGAATACTCATGCACACATATCATCTTAGCAATAAGCTCCTTGACGATTCCTAGGTTGTACTCAATAGAGGGGTGCATTGTTGGACCACTTGTTGGAGAGTTCAAGAGTTGTTTGGATGGCATTCCTAGCCATCTTGTCACTTAAACCTTCACATTTTAAAATATTCCTTCCAATAGTTGAGGTCCTGCCACCTTGCGTATACGCATACCTCTTTTTGGGACAATAATTACAACCGGCCTTCAACACCATCTCTCCGGGATGCTCCTGGCACTTTGACCTTGTGAAAATGGGCCCAAACATCCGATGACATCCTAACTGGAGCATTGGCTCTTGGCCTCTTGTTCTTTTTCTTTTTTCCTTTCTCTTGCCTCCTCATCACTAGAGACAACATGCACAAGTGATTCCTCGGACATAGTGTCACCTTTTAGTTCATCACCTGATTCCTTATACCCTTCTGATGTATCATCATCCGACATATCAGCACTCGCTTGTGGCGGGACTATAAACATATTTGCTCCTCATATTCCTCATCGTCCATGTCCTTGTGCTCATCCATATGTCCATTTCCTCGTCGTCCTCCTTCTCCTCGTCATCTACCACCTAACACACATGAGCACAAAAATAAGCAAACAACACCTATATGGTTATATGGAAATATGGCTACATCAAGCTTCAAGTAAAGCAATCATACAATAGTAGATGCATGAGGCAGATCGGAGCAGGTTGCGGAGCCGGAGGCAGCGGCTTCCGCGGCACGCACGCCGGCACCGGTGCTGTCGGGGAGGCACAGAGGAGGTGGAGGGTATTTTTTAACCTACAAATCAACTCTTCCGTTGGGGCATTGGGAAAGTCTTTCCCCTTCCTAATCTGCACCTTAGGCTTCCTCTTCTTCCTCGAAACTGGCGGAGGCAGCGCCGAATCTTGCCTAATTAGGTAATTCACGCTCTTCTCCTTTGCCTTTGCCTTCGCATTCTCCTTACCAGCACCCTTTCCCTTCTCATTCCCCTTCTCCTTCATCATTATCTACAAAAAACAGCATATAATATCTGCAGTCAGTACATCAATCAAGTGCAAATAATTCATCTTCTTCTTTTTGTAGCATAGAAAATCATCTAGTACTAGTGCAAATAAACATAACTATCTACTGAATCATCTCAGTTCGGCGAGGGCTACAGGTTAGAGACCGATTACCTCTTCCTCTTCGTGGCGCTCTGTGAGGAACCAGGGAAGGACAGACCGACGGCGTATTGGCCTTGCTGCCTCCCTGACGTACACGTGCTCCTCCAGCTCGGACTCAGACGAGATGGTGCCGTCGGTGAAGGGAGAGGCCGCGGGCCACGGCGCCATCGCCTTAGGTTTAGGGTTAGGGATAGAACAAAGGAGGAGGCGCTGCCTCTGTTTGTGAGGAGAGCCAGAAGGAATCGAGCGAGGAGGGGGAATGGAACGAGGGGAGGGGGCTTGCTCGGCTCGGGGGCTCGGGGCCTCGATCTGTTGGACAGTTGATGGGCCTTGCGCCATCGGTCTGCTTGGTCGGCCAGTTAAAGACCGGACCGGACCGAACTTTTTTCGGTCTCTTTTTTTGGGCTCGGACCGGCATATTTTCCTATCGGGCCTGGACCGTACGGGCTGGTCCTAAACGGGCCATGAGTGGGCCGCAAAGCCCGCTCGTGCCGTCCAGGCTGACCCATGCGACACAACCACGTCACCGTGAGCGTGCAGGGAGCTCGGGAGATGGGTCGACTTGCGGTGGTGGTAGACGCGCAGGAGAACTCTCCCACAGCCGTAGACGTGTGTCTCCGTGACCTCCGCTGCGTGCGGCCATGGTGGCAAAACTATGGTCCTGGCGTCCTCTCTCTCTCTCTCTCTCTCTCTCTCTCTACAAAATGAGCTCTGCCCCATGGCGGATCGTCGGACGCAGATTCTTATAGGCGAAGGAAGGAAGGAAGGCACGAACATGACCGGCTGTAAACGAAGAAACCTGCTGAGGGTTTCCTAATGGAAACGGAAAGTGGGCCCACTGCCTATGACCGTTGGAAGAGTAATGTATGACTAGCTTGAAGACTTTCCCTTTTGCTCCCTGTAATTATTGTTGGTGAAGACTGGATACAGTTTAGAGACAAACCAAAAATGGGGTGATTTCATTTGCTGCCTAGGGCATCATAAACTGATGTGCTGGTTAAAATGGAAAATATAACCAAAAAGGAACACAAATTCAAATAGTAAACTCTCCGTGAAAGTATTTAACATAACTAAATCTTCAGGTAGCGCCCAACGCTAAGCGCTATGCGTTGTGTTGTAGCGCCATTCTGACATGCGCTACTTACCTAACCATATGTAATAATGTAGTCAATACATTTTTTGTAAGATGGTCATGTGGTTAAAAAGTGTTCAATGATTTTTTAAATGTTCATGTAATAAAAAAATCGTGCATCACAGAATAATGTAATTAAAAAAGTGTAAGACACATTCTTAAAAAAATCATATAATTATAGATTTATTGAATGGGACGCTCAGCGGTTTGGTGGCACAAGAGGGGATTAGATGGGACGAGCGGGTGACATGAGATGTGAAGGCAATGGAGTGAAATTATGGGTCATGTGGTATTGGGAAAGTACCAGGGGAGTTTCAACCCCCGTTATACGAGGAAGTTGGAGCTTTTTTTGTGATGAACTATTGCACCAAGTAACCGTTTTTCTAAGGTTTGAGTGGTAAGGCGGTGCCATTGCTGGTATTTCCTTCCCGTCGGCCCGCTCTAGGATGCGCTATTTATGTAGCATGAGTTAATGTGAATTGTTTGGCACGCTACATCTATCGTTGTTTTATTCTTGAATCTTGAAAATAGATGACAAAAATTAGTTTGAAAAACGGTGAAGAAAGAGATGCCTTTGTGTGTCTCTAAAATGGAAGTAGGTATACGAGGACATTTGGATATGCATTTTACATATACCCTACAGAAAATTGGACAGATAATGATCTGCATCCATATAAGGTAATTTGTTAGAAAAACGTATTTTCCCGATATACATAGTCGCCGCCCCGCTCTAGTACCCTATTTCCCGATATACACAACCTTTGTCAAAATTTTCGAAGAAGTGGTAAAGCCCATCCAGATCCATGCACACACAGCCGCATCTCTATTGCCCTTTCTAGCATGTGAAGTCCAAACCCTAGAATTCCGGATTCTTCCACACCCGCCACTCACACGGCGGTCTCAGTTTCAGCAATCTGTCCATGGGACCCGCCCATCTGGTCGACACTTCGCTCCCTTCCCTTCACGGGAGCTACGCTCGGGTCAAGTTCAAACAATGCAGCAGCAGCCTTCTCCTTTGCAAGTGCTGGGAATCGCAAGAAGACGAGGAATGTGATTACATCGTGTGCAATCCTATGATGGGGCAGTGGACCGTGCTGCATCCTATAGTATGGCAGGATGAACAGGATGATGAACCTGCGCACGTCAAACTGGCATAGCCCTTCCTGGATTTTTTTGATGCAGCCATTCCGTTCCGCTTTGTGGTGTTTACACCCCTGGTAGAGTAGCACCACGATGTGGCGATATACTCGTCGGAAACCGGGCGATGGACTGTGTGTGGGGGGATACCAGAGAGTACCTCCTTTTACTGCAGAATGTGCCTTCGTGAATGGCATGATGCATTTTATGCATTTGGTGATCGAGGAACCTATTATAGCTGCAGTGGACTCAAAGGGGGATGGTTGTGGGGAAATTGCTCTCCCGGAAGGAATGGAAGAAGCCAGGTCTGGTTATAGCTCAATTGGATACTCTCAGGGGAAATTGCATGCTTGGTATATGTTTCCTTATTATTGCCAACTCTCTGTGTGGGTACTTGAGGATTATGCTAGTGAAGTGTGGACGCTAAAGCATACTATTCATGTTCCCCAAATGTTTGGAAGGGAATATGCGAGAGAGGATTGTGACGAAGAGGACAAGACCTTTATCTATTAGATGTTTGCAATTCATCCGGATCGTAATTTTATTTTCCTTACTGACTGGAAGGAGGTGAATCTGTCATATGATATGGATAGCAGGGAAGTGCAACTTATGTGCAATTCTGGAGATTTCATGGGTGGTTTACCTTATATTCCCTGTTTCGTGGATTTGGTTGACGGATGATTGCTGAAAGTCCTTGCTGCTTCATGCATTTAACATGGTGGCACAAATGCCTTTGTAAAAACTAGTCGTTGGGTGTGCGTGCGTGTGCCTAATGGTCTAGTTCCGTGGCAGCATTTGCGTGTGCCTAATGGTCTAGTTCTGTGGCAGCATTCCAAAACGTGCTCTTCAGGTGCATGCCCTTTTGTGGCTTTGAACAATGTTGGTTAGCTTTACATATTTTGTAGGCGACAAGCGATCCAATGGATACTGCCTAGTTGTATGAATGACCTAGTCCCTTATATATTTGCTTTTAGGTACTACTAATTGATGTTTTCACTTGATATCTGTTATTGGTGGCTGAATGTAAACAGATGTTAGTTTCATTTATGAATCCTTCATGGCCTTCCATCGATAACGTCAAATAATATGGAGCTCTTTATATCGAACTCCTTAGTCTCCTTTTATATGGATTGCACAATATGCAGCCTAACATATCTAATGAACATCATTATTTTTCATTATTTTATTCAATAGAGAAAACAAAATAATTCTGTTTGTTGCTAAGACTAATGAAGCGCTCTTAAGTCTGCCGTTCGTTGCCTACTACTTATGCACCCCTGGTGTGCTCCTAATCTTGTGTTTTGATTGAGTTTTCCATCAGATCATGACCAATATTTTCCTACTAGAATTCTTACTATATTGTTGTATCTCTAGGCTGTTGTCAAACTAAACCTATGTTGGAATCTTCAGATTTTTGTTGACCATGATGTAGCTTACGACATAATTTTATCGTCAACTACCCAACATTCTGAACTTTGTATTGAGTGCACATTGAATTCTGAACTTCTCACGCTGAGTGGCTCTTTGTCAGGGACCAGGAAAACTAAACCTATTCAAATTTGTTTTTGTCCCCAAAGGTTGTGAACTTCTCACTCTGAGTGGGTCTTTGCCAGAGACCGGCAAAATTAAATGGGTAAAAGAAAAACAAAGCTATGCCTGATCAGGCATGACTTGTAAATCTAGCAAAGGTTACTTCACGTTTGGATTCTGGGCAAGCGCTTGCCTTGCCTCGCAAAGCAAAGAAGCGAGGGGTTTGGTTCCCCGGCAACTCATCTCGTTACCCGCAGTTTCAAGTTTTTTCCACGTTTGTGTGAGCATGCCAATTTGGTACCATCCGTTGGCAAGGTATTCCTTGCCCAGCGAGGTGAGCGGGCGAGAGATCCAAAGTTGCTAATTTGTTACTAGAAGCTGAGCTTTTATCATCATTCCTTAAAATAAATATCCACATCAGATCAAGGTTTTCGAGTCGACGAGTTGTTCTGTTAGCGACTCTTGACGAGTCGTGCTGTGCCGATCGACTAGTCGAGGTATTTGAGTCGACTTCTAGTTACGACTCATTGACTAGTCGTTCGACTCGAAAACAGGGCAGCAGATAAGTTATGCTGCTCCTGTCAGTTATTTCAAAATAGTAATATGGACCTGCCATTTGTAGATAGTATGTACTACCTTCTCTTATTGCACCCAAAGTCAATAGTGTTGGCTTAAAATGATGTATCACTATACTACATAGCATTACTGGTCACTACTTACTTCGGTTCCTATATATAACTATCTTTGGCCACATTCCTATAGATTCAAAAACAACAATCACCTTTACCAGGTTGAAAGCATTTAAGTGTAGAAATACAGTAGCAAACAATTTGTTTGTTATCTCAACTGGCAAATGCTTTGAAACAGATTCTCGGACAAAGACGCTAATAGTGAGATGAGCCGAGGGATTTGCAATCTGGACTTTGATGACCCATCTAGAATTAAGCTAGGCATTAAGAAAAAATAAACAGTTACTCACTCCTTATCCAAATATGAATTCTTCTATCTGATATAACATGATACCTAAATTCCTGACAACCTTCTTAGTAATCCATGTTACCCATCTAATTAACAAATCTGATGTAAATAAGAGCAAGTGGTTTGCTGTCTAGGCTGGCACGCTACTAATTACTAGTATTATTTAGATGAATTCGGGATAAGTGATATTTGCTCATATCTTCTGCAATTTTTCCCACAATCAATAATGCAGCAGTGGTTAAATTATTTGATGTATGGCTACTACCGACTGCTCACTTTGCTCTTTGTAACCTTACACAGATACCAAGAAACGGAAAGGCGCAGGAGCACACAGGTCCCGACCCCCTTTTATCTGGCCGTTCACCCTTGATGAGACGGAAAGATGCGGTAATAGGCGAGGTGGAATCTTCCTATGAATGAACAGTGTGAGTATAGGCACAAATTTGTTTTATATATTGCCAGGCTCCCACGGGTAGCTCTCCTAGGTCTGCTAATCAAACTTCTGGTACAGGACCTGGCGAAAATCTGTATGGGCTAGTTGCTGCACGGACGATGTTGCCCAGGTGCTGAAAAACCAGTCTCATCTCCCAAATATTTATTACCTCGGAATTTATTCTTTGTTTCTTTTTTTGCAGGGAAGCAATTTATTCATCTGCTATGTAATCTATCAACATCTTTGCATCCGAGATGTATGAGTCAAGCACCTTCAGATATCTAACCTCAGAATCTAAAGCCCAAGTAATCCATCACCTCACGCCGACAAATTTGCACTTTGACTATTGATAGAACCACACTTTGATGCACGGGATGTGGAAGGCGTTGGTGTGGAGGCACGACAGCCTGACGATCTCCTTGCCACTAGGCTCCAACTCCAAATGGCGAATCGCGCACACCAGGTCGTGTGCCGCCAGAGCTCCTACAACATCGTCCGCCTGTGGATGGCTGAAAACCAGAGATACCAGTAACTACGGCAGGTGGATGTCGATGTTGAATCGTGGGACGATGCCCTCAAGGCTATCGATCTTGGGGACGATCTCATCAGCGAAGTCCATTTGCGGGTGATGTTCTCGGTGACATGCTCCTCAGCTAGCATCCCGTGGATGAGGTCGCGGCAGGCCTCGTTGTTTCGTAAGACCAGTGTCATCTTCAAACGAGGCGTGGGCACATAGCCGATGCCGGCCTGCGTTTGGTTGTGGGGAGGTCGAGGAGCTCTGCGCGGTAATTGAAGGCGTTGCCGACGAAGACGCCCGGCAGAGCCCCCCTTTGATCATGGCGCCGAGGGCCCATAAGTCGGCGGGGTTGCGCTTGCGCCTCCCGGGGTTGTGCTCGGCGTTGCGGTCAATGTAGTGTGGTGGTAGCGGCCCCAGAGCGCCTCGAAGGTGAGTCGCGTGGGGCGCACCAGCGGGCGATAGTGGAGTGTGTCCTCTCTGGACGGATATGACCCGCAGTGAAACCATCTCCATAGCCGGGTTGGCATGTGCTCTGAGCGGAGGAAGGGGCGGTGACACGTGAGAGGGCGCCCGGGACAGCGGCGGGGGCAGGGGAGACTGTGGGTGTTGCGGGGGCGTGGCGGAGGGGTGGCTGGCGGAGATGCAGTCCAGCTGCTGCTGGGAAAGGCGGAGATGGAGGGCCAAGTAGGAGTGTCGCCGGGGGAGGGCTCGAGCTCGAGGCCGCAGAGAAACGGAAGGGGAGAGGCGTTTTGGATGGACGTCGTAGGCTAGGGTTGGGGTTGGGTGAGGAAGGCGCTGCTAACTGTTTTTGTACTCGACACTGGTCTGTTGTGGTCTGGTCTGGACGACAGGTTTCCACTCTCTGTTGCCAGTTTGGGGCCTTGGATGGATGGCAACTGGCAAGGGTGATTTGGTTGGATTCGATTCGTTGGTGCACGAATTGTTGTGCCCGGCTGGCCGCCAGTGCTACCCTACCTGTGTAGCATGGCGGCGGCGGAGGCAGGGGGAGAGTTTGGCGTGACAGCCGAGGAGACGGTGGACGTAACGGAGGTGGGGCAGGCATGGCGGATGGGAAGTGGGCGACTGAGGTCAAGGACCGACATGGGTTGGCATGCCCGCTGGGCGGAGGAGGACTATCGTCATGACTGTCGTGCAGCAGTCTGTTCCCGAGATCGATCAGCAGGCATCGTATCTCTAGTTGTCGTTGATTGTTGGCTACTTGCGCGCTGGTCCTTTCTCTAGTCGTGGTTGATTGTATGCTGGTTCGTTTTTTATTTTATTTATTTACAGATAGAGCCAACATGTTGGTTTGACATCTTACACGGATACTTTACTGTGCGCGTAGGCCGGCTGTAAACGGAAGGGATGCTGCTGAGCGCCTCTGACCATTGGAAGAGATGTGCATGATGAGTTTGAAAATATTCCCATTTGCTCCCTAATTAATATCAGTGAACACCGCAACACAGTATAGAGACAACTGTAGTCTAATTTACTGCCGGCGGGCGTCATATACTGACGTGCCCAAGTTATCGGAATGATATGATGGGGTAGTTCAGCTTATAAGATAAGTATCAGCTAGATTACTATGGTGGGTAGTTCATCGAACTCCTAGCTGAAGATGATGAATTAATAGATTAGAAAAATATTCATGTAATTAAAAAAGTGTTTGACACATTTATACAAAGAAAGTCATGTAATTCAAAAAGTGTTCGGTGTATTTTCTACAAATTTTTCTATTATCAAAAACATTTCTTTATTACAATCCATGTAATAAAAAAATGTACAACACATTTATAGAAATGATTATGCGATTAAAAAAAGTGTTGAATACATTTTAATTTTTTTCATCTTATTGAAAATGTGTTTATGTAATAATGTTGTTAATATATTTTAGTAAGATTGTCATGAAATTAATAAATGTTGAATGCCTTTTTAGTTCTTCTTGTAATTATAAATGTTCGTGCTTTACAAAATCATATAATTAAAAGAATTGTTCAACACATTCTTAGAAAAATCATGTAATCTCAGATTTACTTGTTATGAATAAAAATCAAAAGTTGAAGGAACACCAGAAATGCTACAAAAATAATATGTCATGAGTCATGCATCAAAACATTTGTTACTCCCTCTTGTAAAGAAATATAAGACAGTTTAGATCACTACATGAGTGATCTAAACGCTCTTATATTTTTTCACGGAGGAAGTAAAGTAGTGATCTAAACGCTCTTATATTTCTTTACAAAGGGAGTACATCAATATAACTTCCTTATAGGCGACGGAAGGAAGGAGATGTATCCCTGGAGAAGAGATATATTACCTCAATATATGTATCCTTGGCTCGTGGGTAAAGAGATGTATGCTTGGAGAAGGCAAGATTTGAAACAATAGAATGATGCAAAATATCATGCTTCATCCGCAAGTAGAAAAGGGGGCTTTGGTCCAGGCCGGGTAACCCCATTAGTCCCGATTCAGTCCAGAACCGGGACCAATGGGGGCATTGGTCCCGGTTCATTAGCCCAGGGGGCCGGCCGGGCCACGTGGGCCATTGGTCCCGGTTCATCTGGACCTTTTGGTCCCGGTTGGTGGGATGAACCGGGACCAATGGGCCTTGCTCCTGGCCCACAACCATTAGTCCCGGTTCGTGCCTCAAACCGGGACTAAAGATTAGACCTTTAGTCCCGGTTTGAGGCACAAACCGGGACTAATGGGGATGAGACCTTTAGTCCCGGTTCGTGCCACGAACCGGTACTAAAGGTGCCATTTTCAAACTCTACCCTCCCCCCCCCTCCGGTGGATCGCTTTTTCAGTTTTAATAAAATAAAAGAAAATGATGGAAATGTCAAAAAATAAAAGAAAATAAGTTTCCCATGTGATATGTGGTCTAGTTGTTGGGAAAATTTGCAAATGTGAATTTTGACTTTATTTGCAAAATCTCTCTGAAATTTGTAAAAATGGGCATAACTTTTGCATACTAACTCGGATGAAAAAGTTTTTTATATGAAAAATCATCTACTCGAAAAGTTACATCCGAATTTAACGGGGCGAACCCCGTTAAAAATTTTCAAAATCCTCAAAAACCTAATAGAAAAAAGTTACGGGGCTTTTAAGATCTAGAGTGAAAAAAATCAAAAAAATTCAAACTGTGGGCAAACTGTGGGCAAACAATGGTCAAACTAATTATTCTAGAATATTAGTGTTACTAAATAATTATTTCAGTTATTTCAATTTTGGTCAAATCTGGTCAAACTGTGGTCAAAATGTGGTCAAACAATGGTCAAACTAATTATTCAAGAAATATTAGTGTTACTAAATAATTATTGTTTTTTAAAACAATAATTTCAAAATAAAACTATGAAATGTGTCACTTCTCTCAAGAAAAATTCCTGAAGGTTAATAGGATTGACATCTTAGTATTGTTAGGAAAACAACAAGTGCAGACTTGGAGCGAGGGAGAATAGAACCCGGAAGTTAAGCGTGCTCAGGCTGGGGGAGTGGGAGGATGGGTGACCGTTCGGGAAGTTAGATGATTTGGAATGATGAGGGGTGATTAGAGGATAAATTGAGAAATGATGAGGGGTGGTGATTACAGACTAGAGGTTAAAATAATTCAGAAATTTGAAATAAAAAAAATTGAAAAAATATTTTCAAAAAAAAATCATAAAATTTCCTTTAGTCCCGGTTGGTAACACCAACCGGGACTAAAGGTGGAGCTCCACGTGGCCGCGCCCTTTAGTCCCGGTTCTGGATTGAACCGGGACTAAAAGGAGAGGCATTAGTACCGACATTTTAGTCCCGGTTCCAGAACCGGGACTAAAGGCCCTTATGAACCGGGACTGAAGGCCCTTTTTTCTACTAGTGATCTCCAAACATTTTCCGTAGCAACATAGTAAGCACAGAAACCTTCTCACTGGGGTACTGTGAGGAGCAAAAGCTGTGAAGTTTGTCTCATTGTCACCATGATCCAAGTATAGCATACATATGGAGCACACTATGCTCGTCGTCAAAAGAGCTCCGGGAGCAGCAGCCACTAGTAGAAAAGGGGCAATTTGTCGCGGTTCATACGGGCCTTTTGTCCCGGTTGTTGAACCGGGACTAAAGGGTCGTTACTAATGCCCTGGCCCTTTAGTCCCGGTTCTTACACGAACCGGGACAGATGGGCCTCCACGTGGCCGGTGCGGCGAGCCCAGGCAGGAGGGCCTTTGGTCCCGGTTGGTGGCACCAACCGGGACCAATAGGCGTCCATGCGTCAGCATTTCAGGGGCTGGGGTTTTTGTTTTTTTTTAAAGGGGGGGGGGTTGGGGGTTTAGGGGGGTTAATTTAGGTGTTTCATATATTGTGTTAGCTTGCTAATTAAAGGAGAGAAGTGTCCTCTCTTATGTCCGTGCTTGGTCGACGCTACGTACTATATACGTATAGAGAGGACTAGACACGCTAGCTAGCTAGTAAGCAAACGAAGGAAACAGAAGATCGTGATGAACATATATGCATACAGAGAGAAGTGATATCGACCACCTCTCCTTCTCCGAGAGATTGGTCGAACAACAAGTTCTCGTATATCTATACGACACTACCGGCTACATATATACAATAATTATCTCTTACAATACAATCTCCTAATTATATATGAACACAAGATCCACATAGTATTCTCCGTCTTCAGCGATCACGTGGTCAAGGAAGAATGCCGCCAATTCCTCTTGAATTGCTCGCATACGATCTGGTGGTAGGAGTTCAACCCGTATCCGAAAGATCTAATTTGAAGAAGGGGGTCAATACATACATATATATATATATATATATATGAAACGCAACACAAATGATGGTAATAAAATAAAATTGTGAATATTATTGCTTACGCACTTCATATTGTTCGTTAGAGTACCCCGTTCACGGGTCGTGTGGAGGATGGACTCGCAAACGTAGTATCCACAGAAATCATTCCCTTGATCCTGCCACAACCACTTTACAAGAAATAGAGGTCAATTAAACTGATAAGCAAGCATGCCAAATGATATTGATGAAACTAGGGCTTGAATCACTAGGAGACGCGCGGAACATGCTACTATAGTACTTACTTTCGGGTGTCTAAATTGCAGCTTCTTCAGCAGTCCCGGAGCTTTTTTGGTGAATTTTATCCAAACCTTGCCAGACAAAGAAAACAATTACTTGATATCAGGAAATGAACAAAGTTGCTAATATGGTGGATAATGATCGATTTAACTTACTTCTCGAGCATTTGAGTCATGTCCACATATTCCTGGAGATCTTTTCGTCTCGAGTCTAAGACGGTTACTAGTCCTTGCTCAAGCTTAATCTCTAGGAGAATCCAGTGGAAACTGCACACACATGCATAACTCATCAATTAAATTACTATAACCTAGACTAATATATAAGGGAAACCGAATAAGCACAAGACAGTAACACCCACTTGAAGTTGTAAGGAAAGTGTCTTATATCTTTGTTTTCATTTATTACCAACGATCGTAACAAGTTGGCCTCGTTATCTTCGGCATGATATTCGACCTCAGTTGCTTCTATGAGATTTGTGTTAATGAACCCAATATCACCGACTTGTCTTTTCTTCAATTCGGCGATCTTCAATCTGCATAATATAGTGAGGATAATTATAACTACATGCAATGAAAGAGCTGACCTATATAGAGAGACTTAATGACAGAAGTAGTACTACTTACAGATAGTAGCAAGTGACCGTTGCTTTGAAAGTGCGTTTGATTGAAAAACTGGAAGGACTCCTCAAATGGAACATTCAATAGTTCAATTCCAACAAGGTCATGCTCCTCTCTAACTCTCAGCATCAAAGTATTCCTCCCCCAGACTCTCTGCAGGTTTTCATGTACCAATGATGCAATCTTCGCATCATCGTTGTTAGAGATCTTTGATCTTTGACGAGAGGCTTACCGTACTCATATCTGTGTACCACCTCCAAGAAATCATAATGTACATCGTCGGGCAGGTAATCTCCAAGATTGCTACAACCAGGCACCATCCTCGGATCATTAGCAACGATGTCGCTAGACACCTTGAGCGGGGGACAGATTGGTTCGCTTGTTCGCCGAGCTGGGCAATTTTTTTCCCAGCTCATCGTTCTTTCATCCTTTGATCACTAACAGTACTTCCCGACCGCTCCGCTTTGACAAATGTCTTTCCAATAATGTGCTCATAGTTGCCTTTTAGCGGAGACTTTGGTGTTTTTGTCAGGGCAGCCAGAGTGCGCTTCGCTTTCACCGGATCTACCTTCTCCTCCGTAGGTGGATGTTTCTTTGCTTTCACCCCTTGAAAGAAGTTCTTCACTTCGGCTTGCACGATCTTCGCGTTCTCCTCCAGGGTCATCTTGTATGTTAACTTCTCCGGAGTCTTCAGAGAAGGACCGAATCTGTATTGCCTCCCGCCTCTGGCTGTACTGCTAGACACCGGCAGAGCAGACAGAGTGGTTGCAGCTGTCTTCTTTCCTTGCTTACGAGGCGGAGGAGAAGGACTACGACGCACCGGACCAGCCGGAGCGGCGGCGGGTCTCTTCCGCCCTTGCTCACGAGGCGGAGAAGGAGGAGGCTGGCTGCTCGGGCGCGCCGGCGCAGGCGGAGAAGGAGGTGGAGTGCCGCCACGCGCCGGAGAAGGAGGCTGAGTGCCCTGATCATCACTCGCTGGAGGAGGAGGCGGTGGAGGAGGCGGGGTTCCCTGACTCACCGGAGGAGGAGGAGGAGGCGGAGGCGTCCAGTTCGGAAGGTTGATGAGCTCCTTCCGCCATAGGCATGGAGTCTTCAGAGCAGAACCCAGCCTAGTCTCCCCTTCACCGGTAGGGTAGTCAAGCTGGAGGCCCTCAAATCCCTCCGTTATTTCGTCCACCGTCACCCTAGCATATCCTTCTGGAATCGGATGCTAGTGAAAAGTTGCGCCGGGTTCAGGAGGTCGAACTGGGCCGACAGCCGCCTTGACTTTAAAGTTCTGCCATTGCGTCATAAGGTGGCAATGTTGAGACTCCGTGATAGCATCCACGGGGTAGCTAGCAGGAGCCGTCAAGACATGATCCGGCTGAAGCAGCTCGGTGGAAGCCACGCTGCTTCTCCGCTGAGATGGCGGGGTAGCTTCGGGGGTAGTTTCGGCAGGTCGCTTGCTGCGAGCTACTTCTCGTTCCTCTAGCGCTTGAACTCCCGATCTAATCTCTGTTCTGGAAGTTTTAGGGTACGTGAGTATATATGGGTGCAGGAAGTACGTCGGTGGAGCTTCGGGGGCCCCACGAGGCAGGGGGCGCACCCTAGGGGGGTGGGCGTGCCCCCACCCTCGTGAGCACCTCCCTTCTCTCTTGACGTGGGGTGCAAGTCCATCCGGTAGCTTTCCTTCCAAAAATAACTTCTCCAGTTGATTTCGTTCCGTTTCGACTTTGTTTGATATTCCTTTTCTTTGAAACACTGAAATAGGCAAAAACAACAAATCTGGGCTGGGCCTCTGGTTAATAGGTTAGTCCTAAAAAATAATATAAAAGTGGAAAATAAAGCCCAATATTGTCTAAAACAGTAGATAATATAGCATGGAGCAATCAAAAATTATAGATACGTTGGAGACGTATCAAGCATCCCCAAGCTTAATTCCTGCTCGTCCTCGAGTAGGTAAATGATAAAAAGATAATTTTTGATGTGGAATGCTAGTTGGCATAATTTCAATGTAATTCTTCTTACTTGTGGTATGAATATTCAGATCCGAAAGATTCAAGACAAAAGTTCATATTGACATAGAAATAATAATACTTCAAGCATACTAACTAAGCAATTATGTCTTCTCAAAGTAACATGGCCAAAGAAAGTTCATCCCTACAAAATCATATAGTTTAGTCATGCTCCATTTTCGTCACACAAGAATGCTCTCGTCATGCACAACCCCGCTGACAAGCCAAGCAATTGTTTCATACTTTAGTAATCTCAAACTTATAAACCTTCACGCAATACATGAGCACGAGCCATGGATATAGCACTATGGGTGGAATAGAATATGATGATGGGGGTTATGTGGAGAAGATAAAAAGGAGAAAGTCTCACATCAATGAGGCTAATCAATGGGCTATGGAGATGCCCATCTATTGATGTTAATGCGAGGAGTAGGGATTGCCATGCAATGGATGCACTAGAGCTATAAATGTATGAAAGCTCAACAAAAGAAACTAAGTGGGTGTGCATCCAACTTTCTTGCTCACGAAGACCTAGGGCACTTGAGGAGGCCCATCGTTGGAATACACAAGCCAAGTTCTATAATGAAAAATTCCCACTAGTATATGAAAGTGACAGAACAAGAGACTCTCTATCATGAAGATCATGGTGCCACTTTGAAGCACAAGTGTGGTAAAAGGATAGTAGCATTTCCCCCTTTTTTCTTTTTTTTGGGCCTTCTTTTTTTTTCTTTGGCCTTTCTCTTTTTTGGGGGACATTGCTCTATTGAATGATGATCATCACACTTCTATTTATTTACAAGTCGATACTAGAACAAAGTATGACTCTATATGAATGCCTCCGGTGGTGTACCGGAATATGCAATGAATCAAGAGTGACATGTATGAAAGAATTATGAACAGTGGCTTTGCCACTAATACTATGTCAACTACATGATCATGCTAAGAAATATGACAATGATGAATGTGTCATTAAGAACGGTATGCTGGAAAGTTGCATGGCAATATATGTTGGAATGGCTATGGAAATGCCATAATAGGTAGCTATGGTGGCTGTTTTGCGGAAGATATAAGGAGGTCTATGTGTGAAAGAGTGTATCATATCACGGGGTTTGGATGCACCGGCGAAGTTTGCACCAACTCTCAATGTGAGAAAGGGCAATGCACGGTACCGAAGAGGCTAGCAATGATGGAAAGGTGAGAGTGCGTATAATCCATGGACTCAACATTAGTCATAAAGAACTCATATACTTATTGAAAAAATCTACAAGCCATCAAAAACCAAAGCACAACATGCATGCTCCTAGGGGGATAGATTGGTAGGAAAAGACCATCGCTCATCCCCGACCGCCATTCATAAGGAGGATAATCAAAAAACACCTCATGTTTCAAATTTGTTACATAACGTTTACCATACGTGCATCCTACAGGACTTGCAAACTTCAACACAAGTATTTCTCGAATTCACAACTACTCGACTAGCACAACTTTAATATTATCACCTCCATATCTCAAAACAATTATCAAGCATCAAACTTCTCTTAGCATTCAACACACTCATAAGAATTCTTACAAATCTGTTATGCTTAGCATATTAGGATTATTTAAGAAAATTACCATGTTATTTAAGAATCTCAAAATAATCTAAGTGAAGCATGAGAGTTCATCTATTTCTTCTAAATAAAACCACCAACGTGCTCTAAAAGATATAAGTGAAGCACTAGAGCAAACAACAAACTATTCCGAAAGATATAAGTGAAGATCAATGAGTAGTCGAATAAATATGTAACTATGTGAAGACTCTCCCATTTAATAATTTCAGATCTTGATACTTTATTCAAATAGAAAGCAAAAGAAAATAAAATGACATGACTTTCCAAGCAAAACACATATCATGTGGTGAAAAAATATAGCTCCAAGTAAAGTTATCGATGAATAAAGACGAAAGAGGGGATGCCTTCCTGGGCATCCCCAAGCTTCGACGCTTGGTTATCCTTGAATATTACCTTGGGGTGCCTTGGGAATCCCCAAGCTTAGGCTATTTCCACTCCTTATTCCATAGTCCATCGAATCTTTACCGAAAACATGAAAACTTCACAACACAAAACTTAACAGAAAATCGTAAGCTCCGTTAGTGAAAGAAAACAAAACACTACTTCATCATACTGTAATGAACTCATTATTTATTTATATTGGTGTTAAACCTACTGTATTTCGACTCTTCTATGGTTTATAAACTATTTTACTAGCCATAGATTCATCAAAATAAGCAAACAACACATAGAAAACAGAATCTGTCTAAAACAGAACAGTCTGTAGTAATCTGTATCAACCGTAAACTTATGGAACTCCAAAAATTCTAAAATAAATTTGTAGACCTGAGGAATTTTTCTAGTAATCATCTGCAAAAATAATCAACTAAATAGCACTCTCCAGTAAAAAGTTCTAGCTAATCTCGTGAGCGCTAAAGTTTCTGTATTTTTACAGCATGATCATAAAGACTTCACCCAAGTCTTTCCAAAGGTTCTACTTGGCACAAACACTAATTAAATCATAAAACCACATCTAAATAGAAGCTAGATGGATTATTTATTACTAGACATAACTAAAAAGCAAAAAACTAAAATAAAATTGGGTTGCCTCCCAACAAGCGTTATCGTTTAACGCCCCTAGCTAGGCATGATGATTTCAATTATGCTCACAAAAAGATATGAATTTAAACATAAAGAGAGCATCATGTAGAATATCACTATCACATTTAAGTCTAACCCACTTCCTATGCATAGGGATATTGTGAGCAAGCAACTTATGGGAACAATAATCAACTAGCATAGGAAGGTAAAACAAGCATAATTTTAAAACTTTAAGCACATAGAGAGGAAACTTGATATTATTGCAATTCCTACAAGCATATACTCCTCCCTCATAATATTTTTCATTAGCATCATGAATGAATTCAACAATATAACCAGCACCTAAAGCATTCTTTTCATGATCTACTTGCATAGAAAATTTACTAATCTCCACATAAGCAAATTTGTTCTCATGCATAGTAGTGGGAGCAAACTCAACAAAATAACTATCATGTGATTGAAAATTAAGATCAATATGACAAGTTTCATGGTTATCATTATCCTTTATAGCATACGTGTCATCACAATAATCATCCTAGACAGGAGGCATGCTTTCATCGTAGTAATTTGCTCATCAAAGCTTGGGGGACAAAAAATATCATCTTCATCAAACATAGCTTACCCAAGCTTGGGCCTTTTCATATCATTACCATCATGGATATTCAAGGAATTCATACTAACAACATTGCAATCATGCTCATCATTCAAAGATTTAGTGCCAAACATTTTAATGCATTCTTCTTCTAACACTTTGGCACAATTTTCCTTTCCATCATACTCACGAAAGATATTAAAAAGATGAAGTGTATGAGACAAACTCAATTCATTTTTCTGTAGTTTTCTTTTATAAACTAAACTAGTGCTAAAACAAGAAACAAAAAGATTCAATTGCAATATCTAAAGATCTACCTTCACTTACCTAGCCTCCCCGGCAACGGCGCCAGAAAAGAGCTTGATGCCTACTACATAACCTTCTTTCTTGTAGACGTTGTTGGGCATCCAAGTGCAGAGGTTTGTAGGAAAGTAGCAAATTTCCCTCAAGTGGATGACCTAAGGTTTATCAATCCGTAGGAGGCGTATGATGAAGATGGTCTCTCTCAAGCAACCCTGCAACCAAATAACAAAGAGTCTCTTGTGTCCCCAACAAACCCAATACAATGGTAAACTGTATAGGTGCACTAGTTCGGCGAAGAGATGGTGATACAAGTGCAATATGGATGGTACATATAGGTTTTTGTAAACTGAAAATATAAAAACAGCAAGGTAACAAGTGGTAAAAGTGAGCGTAAACGGTATTGCAATGAGTTGAAACAAGGCCTATGGTTCATACTTTCACTAGTGCAAGTCCTCTCAACAATAATAACATAATTGGATCACATAACTGTCCCTCAACATGCAACAAAGAGTCACTCCAAAGTCACTAATAGCGGAGAATGAACAAAGAGATTATGGTAGGGTACAAAACCACCCCAAAGTTATTCTTTTCAATCAATCCATTGGGCTATTCCTATAAGTGTCACAAAAAGCCCTAAAGTTCGTACTAGAATAACACCTTAAGACACAAATCAACCAAAACCCAAATGTCACCTAGATACTCCAATGTCACCTCAAGTATCTGTGGGTATGATTATACGATATGCATCACACAATCTCAGATTCATCTATTCAACCAACACATAGAACCTCAAAGAGTGCCCCAAAGTTTCTACCGGAGAATCATGACGAAAACGTGTGCCAACCCCAATGCATAGGTTCATGGGCGGAACCCGCAAGTTGATCACCAAAACATACATCAAGTGAATCACATGATACCCCATTGTCACCACAGATACGCACGGCAAGACATACATCAAGTGTTCTCAAATCTTTAAAGACTCAATCCGATAAGATTACTTCAAGGGGAAAACTCAATCCATTACAAGAGAGAAGAGGGGGAGAAGAAACATAAGATCCAACTATAATAGCAAAGCTCGCGATACATCAAGATCATGCCAAATCAAGAACACGAGAGAGAGATAGAGATCAAACACATAGCTACTGGTACATACCCTCAGCCCCGAGGGTGAACTACTCCCTCCTCGTGACAGAGAGCGCCGGGATGATGAAGATGGCCACCGGTGAGGGATCCCCCCTCCGGTAGGGTGCCGGAACAGGGTCACAATTGGTTTTTGGTGGCTAAAGAGGCTTGCGGCGGCGGAACTCCCGATCTAATCTCTGTTCTGGAAGTTTTAGGGTACGTGTGTATATATGGGTGCAGGAAGTACGTCAGTGGAGCTTCGGGGGCCCCACGAGGCAGGGGCGCGCCCCCACCCTCATGAGCACCTCCCTTATCTCCTGACGTGGGGTCTAAGTCCATCCGGTAGCTTTCCTTCCAAAAATAACTTCTCCAGTTGATTTCGTTCCGTTTTGACTCCGTTTGATATTCCTTTTCTTCGAAACACTAAAATACGCAAAAAACAACAAATCTGGGCTGGGCCTCAGGTTAATTGGTTAGTCCCAAAAATAATATAAAAGTGGAAAATAAAGCCCAATATTGTCTAAAACATTAGATAATATAGCATGGAGCAATAAAAAATTATAGATACATTGGAGACGTATCAAAAGGCACTTCCCTGACTACAGGGTCCAAGGTTTCGCTAGCCCCGAAGAACCAAGTCCGGCATCGGTCTGACCAGTTCGTTGTCTCTGGTCCGATCCCTTTATCAAGCAGAACATTCTCAGCCTTGGCCCACTTAGGCCGGGCTTTGAGGTAGCCACCTGACCCCATGCGATGGTGAAGCTTCTTCTTCCCAGCATTTTGCTTGTTTGTCGCCGACATCTTCTTACTCTTCTCTGATGTCTTGTGGGCCACAAATGCGAGCCAGTGATCTCTGATCTTCTCATATCTGCTGATGAATTCTGGTGTCTCTTCTTTGTCGACAAACCTTTTCAGCTCATTCTTCCACCTCCTGAATAGGTCTACCGTCTTCTTAAGAGCATCATACTTGATTAATTGCTCTTTAACTGGCTTCTCCAGATCCTCCTCTGGCGGTAGGGTGAAATTTGACTTCAGCTCAGTCCAAAGATCATCTTTCTGCATATCATTGACATAAGACACCTCCGGGTCTTCGTTCTTAGGCTTATACCATTGGTGGATGCTGTTCGGGATCTTGTCGCTAACAAGAACCCCGCACCGAGCAGCAAATTCTTCCTTTGTCCGGATGGGTTCAATTGGTTGGCCGTCACACGCGATTGGTGTGATCTCAAACCTTTCATCCGAGCGCAACTTTTTCTTCGGGCCTCGTCTCTTTACCGAAGTTGTGCTCGATCCGGAGGGCTAGAAAAAAGAAGAAAGACGAGAGTTAATTAATATGTGTACATACCAAAACAATGAATGCATCAATTAGCTAGTCAGCACAGGATTAACTAATATATATACCTGGCCGGACTCGGTTCGGTCACCGGAGCCGTCATCACGATCTCCTTCTTGCACCGTCATTGGGTCACCGGAGCCGTCATCACGGTCTCCGTCATCACGGTCTCCTTCTTCACCCTGTCCTTCCATACCATCGGTGTCATTGAGAAACGAGAAGATGGCATCACTTCCTTGTGCGATTATGTCCCCCAACACCGCTTCTGTTGCTTCGTCTCGGGGGTTGTCCATAGTTTCTACAAATATTTACAACATGGCAATTATTATTCAAACATGACAGAAGGATATATTAGTGGCAAGCGTAGAACTAGCTAGCTAATCACAATAAGGAATCATATTAGTGGCCTCGACGCTGCTTCTCTAGGGTTTGGGGTGGCCTCGACAACGCTTAAGTGAGACCAAATGGTCCCTCGTGTTTAACCGTAATTTTTTCGACCTCCTCTAAATCAACTCTTATTTTGCACACTTGATATGTTGCACAAATGTAGATAGGCTTTCAAGGTTTTATAATTTATTTATTTTTTAAATTTATACTGCCATGTAGACTTTAAGGGGAATTGTAGGAAACATTTTTTCTAAATTTCTTTCATAGACATGTTTTGCACATTTATTTGAGCATGCAGAATAAATTTTGGGTGATTTGGAGATGGTGAAAAAATCAAATTTTTTACGAAAGCTGGCTTGAGTGTAATTTTTTTCAATTGGAGAGCATGGATGACTAATGTATTTTTTCGGATTTATCGGTAATATTTTTTCGGGAGCGAAATATAATTCCTCCAATGTCGGTGTACTAGAGTAGGGGTACCCTAGTATCCCGAACTTGTGCACGGGCAGTCGCAGCATCCCACGGCAAGGCTTGCCGGGTGACCGCCAAGGTCCTCCGTGGTTCCTTTGGAGCCATTCAAGGACAAAATATCCAAGCCAAGGAGACAAGACCCCGGCAAGAGGAGCTTGCCGGGAAGGCCAACCAAGGCATCTCAAGGAACTTGCCGCGACGCGCCATACGTCCCGGCAAGGCCCGGTGAGCGATAAGCTCCCGGACGTGACAAGACAATGACCGCGGCAAGGCGCTTGCCGCGGCAAGCCACCACTCTGTGTCCGCGCTCCAGCACATCCACCAACCTGTCGCTCTGGGACCCTTCCAGGCGTACGTGGCGGGAGGCTGTGCAGCCAGCGGTGCACAGTGGCAAGCGGCACTGACAAGATTGCCATCGTGGCGAGCGGTGGCGTCCCTGACGGTCCCTTTTGCACTATTTAGGCGACGCAGACAGGCATTTAATGCCCTGGTCCCCTACCGTCAGGGTTAGGTATGATACACTGTAGTAGGTAGCTGTACCAACCGCAACACCTTTCCATTTTTACCCTTGTCTACGTTGCCACCTGTCGGTGACCCCTTGAGCATATAACAGGAGGCCCATGCGCAACGTAGAGGGAGGGGGGAGGAAGAGAACACTCACGCTCGGTCTCGTTAACTGCTGGGGTGTACTGTAGCACTCCGCGCTCCCGAGCAAGAACTCAATACAAACCACAAAGCAGGAGTAGGGTTATAGGCATCCGTGCGGCCCGAACCTGGGTAAACTGCTCGTGTGCTTCGCCTCGATCCGCTCTTCGGGCGACCCTCGCCCCCGCCGAACCGAAAGGGACTCGGTCCGCCGGTCCCATAGGTGCTCGTGGATTAGTCCCCCGACATCTTTGGCGCGCCAGGTAGGGGAGTCGAGGTTGTGTGAACCAGATCCGGCGTTCACACGAGCTAGATCTTCATCATCTTCATCGACATGCCGCCGAAGAAGAAGGCTTCGGAGGTGGCTGCTCCGTCCGCGCCAAACCCACCACCGCCAGAGCAAACGGCTGATGGGGCAGACGCCAGCGGAAGAACGGGCGTCGACGAGGGAGCTCACGGTGCTGCCAGGTCCAAGGACAAGGTTGTGCTGCCCATCGGCGGCGTAGCCGGCTCCCACAACGACCGGGTGCACTCCAAGGCCTCGGCGTCCGTACATGTGCCGCGCCCATCTCAGGAGGCGCGGGACCGGCAGCGTCATGGTACACACGGTACCATGCATTTGCTGGACCAAGATTGAGCTGGTGGATCTCGGAGTGCTCAAGACCAGCATGCACGCCAACATGCTGGCACGAGCGAGGCACGGTCGCCTGGACGGGATACTGCTCCTTCTAACATAGTTAGAAGTCTGAGCATATCCCGCTCCTCGCACCGTTCGCCACCGCCACCCGCCACTACAGCAGAAGCTTTGGCGCGAGCTCAACTGCTCCTGGACTACCCTCCAACGGCAGACAAGATCGACGACTGGAGGGCCACCATTCAGAGTCTCATCGGCTTCGCCAACGGTGACACTCAACGGCAGCCGAGCATGTCGCAGCCGCGACAAGTCAGCCAGGCACGAGCCGGTGGCGACAAGACCGGTGGGCGTGCAACCACTGTGCACTCTCCGCCCCGAAGGCCAAGATCGCCGACTCGCCGGATCCACCTCGACAGCGACTCCACCGCGTCATCAGATCCACGAGCTCGTCGCGATTAGCGCCAAGTTCTTCACGAACGACAGCAAGAAGATGCTCGTACTCGCATCGAGCGCCGAAGAGAAGCGCGACGCCAAATCGAGCCACTGGCCAGACACCTTTCGCTCTAGTCTATTGAGCAGAGGCAGTTCTCCCCACGGAACTCGTCTACGGGTCACCTCGAGTGCTCGCTTATGATGAGCTTGAGCAAGAGCAGCTGCGACAAGATGACGCGCTACTCCTTGAGGAAGACCGTCTTCAGGTTGCTGTACGAGCTGCTCGCTATCAGCAAGCTTTGCGCCGCTACCATAGCCGCAAAGTTAACGCCAGAATTCTCGAGGAAGGCGACCTTGTTCTTCGGCATGTTCAGTCCGCCAAGAATTCCAACAAGTTGACGCCGAAGTGGGAAGGCCCTTACCAGGTGAAACGAGTCACTAGGCCTGGCGCTGTCTGCCTTGAGACCGAAGATAGCATTCCGGTGAGCAATTCCTGGAACATTGAGCATCTTCGTAAGTTTTACCCGTAAGGCGCGGTTGCCGGAACCTGTTCTGGCAACCACCTTTTGTACAAGTCTTGCCGCTGTTGCATGTAATCCTTTGTAGAAAGCCGGGCGCAGACCCCGTGCATAAGTAAAGCTCATATGCTCCGCACATCTTGTAAATTTCATGCTTTCTATTTTTTGCATATGTGATCTGACACTTTGTGCAGCACCTACTCCCCGGTAAGCAATAACGAGCCGTAAGGCTCCATATCTTTATTTTCTCCTCTTTCTTTTTTCTCAAGGAAAGGAAGGTTCCCTCGCCCATAAGTTTGTCGGGGGGGGGGGGAAGGAGAAGATAATGGTATGGACCAGGCGTCGTTCAAGAAAGTTTCGCCTTACCGGGAAGCAAACAACAGAAAAGCTAAGTTGCCAAAGTTTGAGCAATCAAATTTTTAAATTTTTAAGTTATCTCCCTTGAACGACCGCACTTTGTATGGAAAACCTGTGCACGGAGGAACCAACTCGTAGCTAGTTGTGCCCTTACTTTGTTTTGAGTCCGCTCAACAACTTAAGTGAGCTGCGACTAGTTGCGACAAGGTTTCTTGTCGGTAGCGGCACCGCCAGCAGGCTGTTGACGTCCCGCACTCAGCGCTCACGGCTAAGGTGCCTGCACCGGCAAGTTCCCTAAAAGCGTAGGGCAAAAACATACAAAGGGAGGAATCAAGTAAAGGAAATAACATTGCAATCATTACCCGAAATAGAGTTATATTACATGGTAGCTTGTCGCGGCTCTAACAGATTGTTCTCATAACATGACCAGCAGCGACAAGAAAAGAAGAAAACGGGCGGCCTAGTCTACGCGATCGCCCTCAATCCTCTTGATCCCGCTCACCTTATCCACAATGGGTGCGACAAGGGTCTTGAGCACCTCCAGATCAGCATCCGGCGGCAGGGTCTTGAGGACGTTGGTGAGGTTGAGGCCCGGGTTGCGGAAGGCCACCTTCACCAACACCTTTTGAAGAGCTCCCGTGCAGATCTTGCGCGACTCGTCAGCCAGCTGCTTTGGGATCTTCTCCCGGAGCCGCTGGAGGGCCGTCGCCACGCCTTTGAAGAATAAGGTGAGCTTGGCGCTGGGTTGGAGGTTCTCATCAGAGGGATACCCGAGATCCTCCACCCCCAGCTGCGCCAGCTCCCTGTCGATATCTGCGGCAGCATTCACGAGACCCTCCGTCCAGTGCTCCACTTTCTCCCTAAAAGCATTCTGGGCGGCGGCAGCACTCGCTAGCAGCGCCTTGTTGCCCTTGATCTCCTCCTTCAAGGCCACCTCCTGCTCCCTGGCGCCGTCCAGCGTCTTGGTCAAAGTGGTCAGCTTCAACTCAAGATCTGCGTTGGAGTCCTTGGCGGCGCTAAGCTCTTTGCCCTTCTCGGCGAGACGAGCCTGCAGCTCTGAGTTGCTGTGGGCGTCCTTCTCCCGCTCACGCTTGAGCGCGGCAAGCTCTTCACCACTCGCCTTGAGATCGGCCTCCAGCTGCGCCACCTTCGACTCCAGCTCCTTCTTGGCGGCCTCGGCAACTGCGGCAGCATCTTCTGCTTCCTTAAGGGCTCCGCCGAATTTTTGCTCACGCGCGGCAAGCTCTTCCTCGTGGCTGTCAAGGTTAACTTTCCGCTGCACCAGCTCGCCCTCCTGCGTAGACAGCTTCTCAGCGGCAAGCCGCTGTTGCTCTTCAACTTCGGCCTTCTCGAGGAAGAAGGCCTTCTGCTCTTCGGCGAGTTGCTCCCGCTCCTCTGCCAGGGACCGAAGAGCTTCCTGGTTGAGACCCCGGAGCTCCTCCGCGTGCTTCTCGATGTCCGCTCCCGCCTTCGCGACAAACGCCTCACGGGATTCCAGCTTGGCTTGCCGCGCGCGGTAGAGCGACAACAGCTCTGCAGCAGTCGCTCCTCCTCAGGCTCGCCGCTGTTGCTGCTCGGCGCATCAACTAGCGTCAGCCCAGCGGAGGCGAGCACCTCTCCATCAAAGCTCTCTCCCTCGACCGGCACCCTGGAGCTTGACGCCCAGGGGAGGTTGATGAAGACGCCATCGCCGGCCTTCAAGTAGACGCCTGGCTGGGGCTCTTCAGAGCCTGGCGTTGCGGTAGCGGCGGACAGGTCGGCGGTCGACGTAGCGCCTGGCGCTCCTGCGGCCTCAGGGCCGTCAGTGCGATCGCCAGACCCCTCGCCAGCTGCTGCGGCGGCTGCTTTGGCGGCCTCGTCGCCAGCGGGATCATCAGCGCCGGCTGCTTCTTCAGTGGCAGCGGCGTCGTCGGCAGCAACCTCGGTCTCCATCGGCTCCGCAGCAGACGGGTCTGATGGCCGGAAAAGTGAGAAAAGTCAAGAAAATACCCAAAAAGAAGAAGAACCCAAGGGAAGTTTGAAGAGAAGATTACCTGTACTGGGTTCGGCAGTCGTAGTCTCCGCCGCCGGGGGGACGCCGGTGCTGTCCCTTGCCGGAGAACTCTCCCTCGCCGGAGGACTCTCCCTTGGCATTTCGGGGGCGGCCTCCGGGCGCTCCTGGTGGGGCTGCTCTGCTCCTACACAAACCAACAGTCAGATGCCAGCAAAGAAAGAGTATCCATGCACGCCTAACAGCGGAAAGCGAACCATATACTTACGCTGGGGGCTGCTCTGGAGAATAGTTGCCGGGTCCGGCAAGGTTCGTCCTCGATGACAATCACCGGGACCTTGGCTCTCTTAGCTGCTCTCTGGGCCAGAGTCCTAAAAAGGAATAAGTTCAGAGTAAATCAAATGAGATACAAGAGAAAACAGCAAGAATTGAAGAACTACAAGTACAACAAGAGAATCTTACTCTTCTTCTTCCTCGTCGGAGCTGAATGCAGAGAAGTCGAAGTCCGGCTCACGTCCGGCGCGAGGAGGCGGAGGAGTAGTTTCCCTTGGCCGCTTGGCGGGAACAGTGGCGGTGGTCTGAGATGACCCCGCTCCGGCTGCCGCCGCGGCGTGAGAAGCGGCAGGAGCATAAGCGGTGGTCCGGGTGGTCCCCGCTCCAGTTGCCGCAGCAGCGTGAGGTGCTCCCGCGGCAACAGTGCTTGCCGCGGTGGAGCGTGTCGCGAGGCGCGGCGACTGTTGACTCGCCCGCCGCCCCGCTACGTCCCCGGCCTTGCGGAGACGCCTTCTTGGTGGGGATGGAGGCTCTGCTTGCGGCGAGCTGCCTGAAGATGAGGAGGAAGAGGAGTTGATCTCCAGCGAGCCGCTCGTATCCTCGGTGGGCTCGCTCGACTCGACGTCATGCCCGGCAAGCTCTTTCTCGCCGACGAGCTCCTCTCGCTCGGCACGGCTTGCCGCCTCTGCTGCCTCTGCCTCCTCCACGGTGAATCCAAATTTGCCCGCGGCTGCGGCTGCCGCCGCCTCTTCTAGCCTAGTGGCAATGCGTGTCATCTCCGCATCAGTGGTGTCGCGGGTGAGGCTATTCTTTTTGTTGGAGCGGACCGGCACTTCTACCAAGCCGTCAAAGAACTCCTGCACGACGTCGTCTGCAGGCTCTTGCCAAGTTGGGACAATTCCATGCGAATCACACAGCGGCATCATTGCACGGATGCGGTCGAGCGCGGAGTTGTTGCACAGCGGAACGACACCCGTCGGCAACCTGAACACTTCGGGATGTTGAGGGTCGTACTTGAACAGCTCCTGGAGCATCGCGTTAAGCTCCAGAACAGTGAAGTTGAAGTTGAGGCCCGGATGCAACCTCATGATATCCGCCGCATTCTTGAATTCCCAGGCAGGTCTCCTCTGTTCCTACAGGGGGGCAATGCGGCGGCGAAGAAAATCTGCGCCAACAGCGCCTACAGTGAGCCCGGCAAGCCTGAGGCGTTGGATCCGGGTGACGGCAATCTTCAGCCTATCGTCTTCTGGGGCCACGTCACTCCAATCGCTGCCGCGTGCTACTGGGGCTTGGCGCCAGGCGGTAAACGGCTGCGGGTTCTCCTCGACAATCCAGCACCAGTCTGCTCTCCATTCCTCCCACTTGCCGCGGAACTCTCCCTCCAGATAAGTGTCCTTCTTGTCGGCACTCGAGATCCAGGCGATTCCGCCGGATAAAGGCTCTCCTCTCTCTACTCGGGGCATAAAGAAGTGGCGAAAAAGGGCTACATTGGGATAGACTCCGACAAAGTTTTCGCAGAGATGTGCGAAAACTACCATGGTCAGAACAGCATTGGGGGTGAAGTCAAGGAGGCGGAACCCGTAGGTGTTCATAATATCGCAGAAAAACTCAGAGAAAGGCGGGCAGAGCCCGCAGTAGAAGAACAAGGCGAAGAAAGGATATCCATTTGCAGCCATTTTCCAAGCGGCGGCTGGAAGTACCTTCGTGCACGGATGCGCTCGCGTCTTCGTCGACCAGAAGAGGTAGTAATTCTCCCTCAGCTCCCTCGCGGCGAGCTTGGGGGGGAAGATTGCCTGCTCCTTTCGCAGCGCCGCAAGCCGCTGCGCCTCGGTCGACTTCACAACCTTCCCTTTGTTAGCTCTCGGAGCCATGGCGGAAGTGGTGGAGGAGGTCGACGCCGTTGGTGGTGCTGGTGGCGATGGGGGGCGGGGCGCTGCTCTCTTTCAGCTTTGGGAAGACGAGGGAGCGGCGGAGGTTTCCGAGATTGGAGTAGCAACCGGCGAATGGGCGAACTACCCCTGTTTCCCATGCTTATAAAGAGGGAGGGGGCGGACGTTCCGCCTTTCCGAATAAAGAAACCACCCACGATCTATCCCACGACGCCGCATTCAATGCGTGCCGTTCGCGGAGGGCGCGGTGGATACGGGGAGAGATACGGCGTAACCAAGGCCGCGCGTGCCCGTGCCCTGTTTTGGGCCTGGCCCAACAGTGCTCGGCACCGTGTATGGCCCAGGCCCGGGGGCTCATGTCGGTGTACTAGAGTTGGGGTACCCTAGTATCCCGAACTTGTGCACGGGCAGTCGCAGCATCCCGCGGCAAGGCTTGCCGGGTGACCGCCAAGGTCCTCCGTGGTTCCTTTGGAGCCATTCAAGGACAAAATATCCAAGCCAAGGAGACAAGACCCCGGCAAGAGGAGCTTGCCGGGAAGGCCAACCAAGGCATCTCAAGGAACTTGCCACGACGCGCCACGCGTCCCGGCAAGGCCCGGTGAGCGACAAGCTCCCGGACACGACAAGACAACGACCGCGGCAAGGCGCTTGCCGCGGCAAGCCACCACTCTGTGTCCGCGCTCCAGCACATCCACCAACGTGTCGCTCTGGGACCCTTCCAGGCGTACGTGGCGGGAGGCTGTGCAGCCAGCGGTGTGCGGTGGCAAGCGGCGCTGACAAGATTGCCATCGTGGCGAGCGGTGGCGTCCCTGACGGTCCCTTTTGCACTATTTAGGCGAAGCAGACGGGCATTTAATGCCCTGGTCCCCTGCCGTCAGGGTTAGGTATGATACACTGTAGCAGGTAGCTGTACCAACCGCAACACCTTTCCATTTTTACCCTTGTCTACGTTGCCACCTGTCGGTGACCCCTTGAGCGTATAACAGGAGGCCTATGCGCAACGTAGAGGGAGGGGGGAGGAAGAGAACACTCACGCTCGGTCTCGTTAGCTGCTGGGGTGTACTGTAGCACTCCGTGCTCCCGAGCAAGAACTCAATACAAACCACAAAGCAGGAGTAGGGTTTTACGCATCCGTGCGGCCCGAACCTGGGTAAACTGCTCGTGTGCTTCGCCTCGATCTGCTCTTCGTGCAACCCTCGCCCCCGCCGAACCGAAAGGGACTCGGTCCGCCGGTCCCATAGGTGCTCGTGGATTAGTCCCCCGACATCCAGTACATGTATTTCCAAATTTTCTGGTGCATAATAAACAAGCTACACGCTGGCCACGAAGAAACCATGGTTCTTGAGGTTGCACTTTAAAAACTCACATATAAAATGCAAAAAAAATATGCCAAACTCATACTATTACAAGAGAGTGGACCACCAAATAGCTGAGTCATACATTATGAGGAAGTCGCGACTAACTGACAGAATGAAGTTTATTTTAGAGACAAGGTCACACAGTACTAGACATAGACAACAATGCAAACGCCAACATCACGTTGATCGTCGACGTACTTGCTGTCCGACCGTGCGCACAATGTTGTAGCTCTCAAAGTTCTGCTTTGAGATCCTACACAGAAGGATATAATTAATGACATGGAATATATTTGGACACATGCAAACATTAAATTACGACATATTAGGTACCTCTATCAATTTGGCGCACGTACGTCGATTGTGAACATTTGCCTCATGACAAGAGCTACATCTACCATGTGATCTTGTCTTCTTTATCTTTGCCTATTGCCTTTTCTTCGGAGCACCTCGGCCTGGCACATGCACGTGATCCAGAACCTTATCGAAACCTTCACCGTCAAGGTTAGCCGATTGTGGCATCAAGGGGCCAAACCTAATGATGTTACCATGAGCATGTGTTGATCCCTTACTATCAGCTTGTTCACTTGTTGATCCCTTGCAAACATCTTGTCCTTCCAAAACCCTTTTTAGATGATGAAAAGCCTCAATAGAGTGGCATGCCTTGAAACATGATGCGTGACTAAAATTCCTGAACTTACGATTCCTTTCTAGGGTCGGAGAGTATTCATACATCTCGCTCTTCCTGGTCGGTGTGAATGCACATTTTGCACTCATTGTCCACCTAGTGGGAACACAACACCCGGATAGTGTTTCTTCTTGTAAAATTTCTAATATGTAAAATATGTGGGAACATGGTCTGCCTGCGCATTCCAATTTGCGGCAAGAACAACTAATACTACGAAGCAGACCTTCCTTCGACTCCGTGCACACTTCGATCTTTTTATCCATTCTTTCCTTCTTAGACACAACATATATGGTAACTTCTGCTGCATCAAGTACCTATCTGATCTCACATTTTCTTACAACATTTATGCTCCATAGGACCAACTTAAACACAACAGGAGTGAAAACTTTTGCGGCATCTTTCTCAAGACTTCAATCATTTTCCTCTATGAACGAAATGGACTGCAAGGCCTCGATGTCTTCGAGAGCCTCGTTAAAGCGTCGCGACGCAAGGCAACGCTCATAGTGCTGTAGCATTTGAAACGTCATCTTAGCCTCAAGATGCGTATGTAGCACCGAGTTTAAACTGTCACTCTGCTGATTGCTGCTCAATCCTGAGAAACAACGACCCTCTACATATGGAGCACACCACAGTTTTCTCATCTTATACATCTGATGCAGCCAGGATTAAGTACTCGAAAGTACTCCCAGTACTGCCCCAATCACCGTAAAGGAGCTCTTTTCTAGCATGAGCGGTAGGCTGAATACCACCGGTTTAAGTTCCTACCGCTTATGTGACTGAACATAACTTACACTTCAGTATACATCATTTCTCGTTTATGTCTTTATGATATATCACTTGTAGTAGAACATCTTCAGTGCAGCTAATTCCTCACCCAACTTTATATTGTTGGCATGCTCTTTTATGTTTTAGTGGCATTATGCTATAAATACTTGGTTGATGGTCAATCGGACATTCAAGTATTGTAATATGCACACATATAATTGTACTTGCTATTCTGTGTATTTATTTTATGACTTCTTGGTAAGATTCTATATACATGCCTTCGGGGTACTATATCTCTCCTACAAGCAAAAAAATAATATCAGTGGTCGTGTAACATCCCAAATTTTCAATTTGGAATGTTATACACTAGATCATCATGCATAGCATATTTTCTTGCATTTTTGGCTGATCCTAGAAATTTCACGCAACTCAAGGACCCACGGAGAGAGTTGGAGATTTCATTATTTTCATATTTGAGTTTTCTCAAATTTGAAAAGAGGATCATTTGATTTATATATTTCATCTTCAATTATTTTCCTATATCAGAAATGAGAGAGGGAATAATATGACTTTCCCAAAATTTAGGAGAATGAAGATCTAATGGATAAATCAATTTTTGTTTTCCGGTGTTTATTTTGCATTTTATTTGGATAGGGAAAAATGCGCGTTTTCGAAAATTGCATTTTAGGTTCGGAGTAAAGTTCATTTTGTTCGATCATTTTTAGGAGTCGAGGAAAATTTACTTTAGATTTTTTTTGAGTTCGTTTATATTTTCTTTTCTGTGTTTTTCTGCGCGCGAAACCGATTAAAAAAAATCTTGCAGCGCCCTGGGCCAAGGCCCAGCCAGCAGCCGGCCGGCCAGGCCATCGCCCGCGCCGCGTGCGCCAGGCGCCAGGAGGCCGCCGCCCCTTTTGGAGTCCTAGTAGGACTTTAGTCCTACTCCGTTTCCTCTTTTTCTTTCCTAATCCTACTCTATTTCTTGTCCCCTACCCCAAGAAATCCCCTTCCCTCACCAATATAAATACCCCTCTACCCCCCCCCCCTCTCCTCACATCAAAACCCCAAGCCCCTCTCCTCCTAAGCCGCAGCAAGCAGCAGCGCGCAGCCCCAAGCCGCCGCCTTAGCCGCGCCGCCCCGCGCCTAAGCCGCCGCCGCCGCCCTTAGCCGCCGCCGCCCGGAGCCCGCCTCCCGAGGTAGCCGCGCCTCTCTTTTTCTTCCCCGGTCCGGTTTTTCCTAAAAGAACCGTTCCGTTTTCTCTCCGATTCTTTTCTTTTTCTTCTGGTTTTTGTTTCGGTTTTCTTCCGAAACCCTAGGTCGGTTTTTCCGTTTCTTTTTCGGTTTCTTTTCCGAAAACCCTAGATCGGTTTTCGTTCTTCTTTCGGACCATTCGTCTCAACAAACGTGATCACCGATTCTTTCCCGGTTAACGACGTCCGTTCGTTTAACCGCTCTTCGTTTTCTTTCTCGTCGGTTTTATTCCGCGTTCTTTCCGATCGCGATCTCAGATCCGATCTTCGTTCTAGTCTTTCTTCTCGCTCGTTTATCGGAATCAGGTGATTCAAGCGCCTGGAGTTTCGTTTCGAAACCGCCGTTCCGTCTAATCAACTTAAACAAGTTTTTGCTACGGTAAAATTTGACCTAGTTTCAACTTGCTAGAACCGAGTTATTTTCTTCCGCCGTTTGTTTTCCGTTGCTTTGTTCGGTTCGTTCTTTCTTTGCAACCGGAGTTCTTAAGTTGAACTTTATGGTTCTTTCCCTTGTTCGAGTTTTACCTGTGCATTAGATGAGTACTTATTGTGTGCTTGTTGTTTGTCTGCGATAGATCACCCGGATTGCGCCGCTTGTTACTTCGAAACCCTAGGACTCGCGGATTCTCAGCAAGGCAAGTAACACTTTGATCATACCTTTTCTACAACCCATGTTTTATTGCATTAGATCAATCCTCTCACACTGCATGACTAGGATCTAATTAAAATATGGGATGGGAAGTAGATGAGGTAGTACCTATCACCAGTATTATTATGAAACCTTTGGGAGTTACTTCTACGTTTGCTTATTATGCCATGCTATGGTAGTAGACGTGGATTGGGTGAGTGATATCCATGACAGATGTGAGTTGATAATTTTAAGGGTTTAACTAAGGTGGCAACTTAAACACACATCTGGGTGGATTGAGGCACCTGATGTCTATCAGGACTTGCCTGTTTTTATTTTGGACCGCCACCCAGGCTCAAAGGGATCATAAGATCTTTCATGCTAGAAACTTCCGTGTGCAGCCACAAGCCATTATGGGCTCTGGCATAGTTGACTAAGTTGTGCGAACTCTTACAATGGTAGACTAGCAGATGTAGGGGATGTAGGTGTAACGGTCTACCCGATCGTAAGGTGCTAGCGCTTCTGAAAGACTATGTCTCGGTCATCCGTTTCTCAAACACCATGTAGTGCGAGAAATCCAACGGAGGCGATCGAGTCTTGTGGGGAAAAGTGCGCAAACCTCTGCAGAATGTACAAACTAATCATGATTAGCCGTGTCCCCTGTTATGGACATCTTGAGTATCTAGTACTTGAATATCATGTGAATCTCAACATGTTACTTCTAATTAATGTTGTTGGGTTTTAATTGTTCACTTAATTGGGATCGGAATGCTGTCAACCATTCTCGATGCTTCACAACCACCATGATAGTTAAATAAATTTATTCCTTTGCAGTAGGGAAAAACTGGCTTTACGCAAAAACTGTAACCATAGAGCTTTCCACCAGCCATATATGCATATAGTATAGCTGTTTCATTCCATTACTCTCTATGTGTTACATTGCCAGCATATTCCATGTGCTGACCCGTTTTTGGGCTGCAACTTCTCATGTTGCAGACTTTTCAGACGACGAGTAAGGTGCTTTTAGGTCGTGGTTCTATACTCAGTGATGCCGTTGGAGTTGATGGACCCATTTATCTTCCGAGTCTTCCGCTGTTATCGTTATTAGATGGCCTTAAGCCATATTTATTGTAGTAAGTTCTCTTTGAGACAATGATGTAATAAGTGTGTGATTGCCACTCTGCTATAAATCCTTCGATGTACTGTGCGGTGTCAGCATTACTGATCCAGGGATGACACCCGAGCACAGTAGACTTGATCCAATCGGGTCGGGTCGCCACAGAGATGGTATCAGAGCACACGCTGACTGTAGGACACGACCACTAAGTTAAAGCCATAGATCACCATTCTCTTCTCATTTTCTAACTTCTCATCTTTTCTACTCTTCTAGGATGACGCACGCGAAGATTAAGTACGCTCAACCGGATGAAGGCACACCATTTGGATTTCACCTGAAGGAAGTCACCAAGTACCTGAACATTGGATTACCAAGCTTCACGGGAACCTTCAACGCCACTCTGCCTGAAGAGGAGCGCTGGAAGATTCAAGCTCACGTTCCGGGAAGGACATTCGCGCCAATCACGAAGCCTATAGATAGCGTTTTCAATGCACCAACCTGGAGTCTGGGAAGGAGCATGGCAGCTCGTATCACCATAGGACGCATTGGAGAAGTTTATCAAGAAGACCTCAAGGACACTATCTACCAGATTTGCGGACGCTGAGATGAACAATGGGAGTTAGTCAGCACCAAGAAGGATAGATCCATTGCATCTTTCATCCAGGAGTTAAACCAGCACATTCGACGCCACGAGAACCAGATGTGCAATGATATGATAGAGTTGAAGAATGCAAAGTTAAGGATCATCGAGCTAGAAGGAGAACTGAAGTCTACACGCAAGGACTACATGGACGAGATCGTAGCTCTAGCAAGGCACAATGGCGATCTTAAGCAGGGGATTGAAGAACTCAAGAGGAAGTTAGCATCCACGGAGGAAGACGAGTACGTCGCATGTCCGGACAACTACATCATCATCGATGACACCGATTTGGATCCAAGTGAACCCGACTTTGAAGACGAAGCTGGAGCAGATATCATGGAGTCTTCCACCGGTTCAAATTTCTAGATGACCACCAGATAGTAGTAGTATTTCCCCCATGTAAACATTATAGTCGAGCACTTTTGCGATAGTTAGACTGTTTGTAAGCCCTTGTTTGACTGAATGAAGTGATTTTGTGTGCATTTGCTCATGTGCATATGGGTAGTGTTTTCTCTTTAGACCCCCTCTATTCTTATATCTCATCTTTTCTAAACCCTCAGATGCCTCCGAGACGTGATAATGGATTCCCACCGGAGCTTACTCAGTTGATCCAGCAACAGAATCAATTGATGCAGATGTTAGTTCAGAACCAGCAGAACAACAACAACAACCCACCACCACCACCCCCACCTGTTGACCACTTAGCCCGTTTTTTAGGATAAATCCGCCGGTGTTTTCCAGTAGCACCGAGCCTATAGTAGCAGACGATTGGCTCCGCAAGATAGGAAGGGAGTTGACCACTTCAGGATGCACGGATGGTGAGAAAGTGAAGTTTGCCGCTCACCAGCTTGACGGACCCGCGGCAGCATGGTGGGAGAATTTCACATCCACTTACCCAGTTGACACTGTCACATGAGATCAGTTTCAGCAAGCTTTCCACACCGCCCATGTTTCAGCAGGAGCTATGGCCATAAAGAAGCGTGAGTTTCGCAACTTACGCCAAGGAGGAAGGACAGTTGGCCAGTACGTTGACGACTTCAACAAGTTAGCACGGTATGCCCCAGATGACGTTGCTGCGGATGCAGCTAAGCAGGAGAAGTTTCTGGAAGGATTGAATGATGAACTAAGCATGCAGTTGATGGTAGCAAGTTTCAACAACTACCAGGAGTTGGTAGATCGTGCCATCATGATTGAAGGGAAGCAACAGCAGATTGAGAACCACAAGAGGAAATATGGACAGGGGAAGTATAACTCTGGAGCCCAGCAGAAGCCCCGTTTTGCCCCTTAACCGGGATTTCAGTTTCAGCACACCCATGGAGGAGGTAGGTCGCACAACCATAATGGACACAAGAATGGTAATGGGAATGGAGGAAGCAAACGGCCAGAACCGGACCACCCCATCCACCCCAGCCAAGAAGGACTTGAGCCACGTCACTTGCTATAAGTGTTCGAAGCCAGGACATTATGCAAATGAATGTCCTGAAGGCCAGAATGGAAATGGCAATGGAAGCTCTGGGAAGAAGCCGAACCCTTTCAATAGGGGACAGGTGAACCACGTTAATGTGGAGGAGGTTGAAGATCAGCCCGATGCAGTAATAGGTAAGTTTTTGGTTAAGTCATTTACCGCACTCATTCTTTTTGATACTGGTGCATCGCATTCATACATATCAAGGGAATTTGTGGAAAAGTATAGCCTGCCCACTAGGATTCTTAAAACACCTATGCTAGTAAGCTCGCCAGGAGCAGAGTACATGGCCAGACAAGGATGTTTTCAAGTGCCATTAAGTATAGGAAGGCATGTTTTCCCAACGGATTTAATTATTCTGGAATCCTAAGGTCTGGATGTGATTCTTGGTATGGATTGGATGTCGATATATGGAGGAAACATCGATTGCGCCAGTAAGACAATTTTTCTTACCACACCAGAAGGAAGAAGCATCAAGTATGTATCCCGGCATGTGCCAAACAAGACACAAGTAAATTCCTTATCAGGAGTTGTGCAGGAGGAAGTACCAGTGGTAAAGGATTTTCCTGATGTATTTCCTGAGGAATTGCCAGGCATGCCACCAGATAGAGACAATGAGTTTTTGATTGAGTTATTGCCAGGTACATGCCCAATATCAAAGCGACCGTAGCAGATGCCAGCAAAGGATTTGGTGGAAATTAAGAATCAGATTAAGGAATTATTGGATAAAGGTTACATTCGCCCAAGTTCTTCGCCTTGGGGATCACCCGTACTTCTAGTGGAAAAGAAGGATGGATCATTAAGGATGATTGTAGATTATCGGGGATTGAATGAATTAACCATCAAGAACAAGTACCGACTGCCAATGATCAACGATCTGTTTGATCGGTTGCAAGGAGCTAAAGTGTTTTCCAAGATCGATTTGCGATCAAGGTACCATCAGTTGAAGATCCGAGAGCAGGACATACCTAAGACAGTATTCACCGTGAGATATGGACTGTATGAGTATACCGTTATGTCATTTGGATTGACTAACGCACCTGCCTATTTTATGAACCTGATGAACAAAGTGTTTATGGAGTTTTTGGATAAGTTTGTCGTAGTGTTCATTGATGACACTCTGGTTTATTCAAAGAATGAAGAGGAGCATAAGCAACATTTGCGTTTGGTTTTGGAGAAACTAAGGGAACATCAGTTATACGCCAAATTCAGCAAATGTGAGTTTTGGTTGAAGGAAGTTG
>NC_053024.1:686276649-686309439 GCF_003073215.2 Triticum urartu
AGAAGCATATCTGATGATAGCTCAAGTGGCCTTTGGGGATGATCATGATTCCAGGTCGAGACATTGACGTTTGAAGTGGTGAAAATCCAAAGTCCATATCATGCCCTGTTTGGGCGACCGGCTACGCCAAGTTTATGGCTCGGCCCTGTTATGTGTATTTGCAGCTCAAGATGCCGGGTCACAAGGGGACAATAACGGTTCACGGAAGCCGCAAAATCGCTTTGGAATGCGAGGAAGGAGATGCGGCTTATGCAGAGTCGGTTTGTGCCACCGAGGAGTTGAAGTACTATAAAGACAATGTTGATCCGGCGGACATGACTCCGTTGAAGAAGCCAACTACGGAGCATGATCCGGCCCTGAAGTTCAAATCGGCAGCAGAAACTAAGCTTGTTGACTTCGTACCTGGCGATTCGTCCAAGCAGTTCAGCATCATGTAACTTGCTGATGGATAGAAATAGGAAAGCGCGCTCATCGAGTTCATCCGTGAGAATCGGGACATTTTTGCATGGAAGCCCTCTGACATGCCAGGTGTACCGAGGCAACTCATGTAGCACACCCTAATGTGGATCAAAATGACATAACCGATGAATGTGTTTTCAGGTCTTAAGAAGAAGCCAGGCGATTGGAGTAGTGTAGCAGGCTTGCAGCTTTATACTTGTTGACATCGTTGCGGTGAGTGGGTTGCATCGGTGGTGCCCGAGAAAAGGATTGGGATGGTGTGTGATTAACAGATTTACTAGGCTTGTCCGAGATCTTATTTGCCTCGCTGTATTGATATAATTCATTGCAACTGCAAGAAAAACGCGAAGGTTGATAGAAAAGGCGCAGTAGTATTTGAATGAGTATTGGTATATAGATAAATGGGTTTAGGACGGAGGAAGAAAGATTAACTTTGGGCGGATGTTTGACTGCCTTCGGGCTAAAGCTCGCTAGGCAACTTAACTGGTTCGTATACAAGAGCTGGTCTTCACAGAAAGATAGGGTTAATGTGAAGCTTCGTGGATTGATATGGAGGGGTTAATGGTCCAGGGAGAGAGCAGGAGTGCTCTCGCAACGATGATGTCATGGAAGGAACTTTGATAACACTGACAACGATACCTTTCGGACAGTGGTTTGGTGTAGAGGCTGGCCAACTTATTCGGGGGTCTGGTGTCAAGGGAAGTGGAGCAATGGAGAAGATCAGGCTATCAATCCTGGTAACGAAGTGTATAACGATGTAACGCTGCAGGATGGTTGCGTGGCCAAGGCGGTTTGCATCCTGGGAGAGGAAAATTTTAATCGAGTGGTAAGGACGGATAGTTCTGTCCGGTGGATTCATGCTTGCATTGTGGCAATAAGAAGCTTTGGAGGTTAAAGGCCAATTGGCCAATCCGCTGTTCGCGCTCCATTGGACAGATGAGCGTATACGGTGTATAATGTTGCGCTAATGCTGGGAGTGGTAGTGGTATTGTGTGGAGGAGGAGGCGGGAGGAGATCCGTTACGTTGGTTATTTATCTTTGAATAGACTGAGTTGATCGTAGTAAAGCAGGAGGTCACTAGCTAGGATCGGAGCTGTGTACTAAGATTTTTATATGGAAGACGGAAGCTGGCAGTCATTTTTCTAGGGTCACAATACGTGGTCGTTTGCTCCTTTGGGGAGATACATCCTGATATGGCAGCTAATTGGCGTTATGACAAAGTGGACTATAGAGCTGGCAGGTCAAGGGATAATTGAAGATAGGTGTGGCTTTCGGACCGCGGTTTTGTTCTCTAGTCACTGTGTAGATTACATAAATGCCGATAGAAATGCAAGACTGAAAGCGGTGACAAGTATTGAATATTTTGAGGATCCAGGCAGTTTGGAAGGTAGGGGCGGAGTTGTACTTTAGTTCCCAGAGGTGATAAGTTTTGTTTGTTTTCGTATATTATTTTATTTGAATATAATGCAGCTGAGTATTCGATAGCCTTGCTCATGGTTCCGGATGTAGGAGATGCATTTAATGAGTTACACCAGGATAAATTTCGTACTGGTTGTGGTCAAGAGGTGTGCGGCTTGGGACACCAAGGCTAAATCAATGCCTATGTGTATGTATGGAGGGTGATATGTGTTGCGGGGATGATTTGGGAGCGATAGACGACTGTTGGACCTCATAAGTGGAGGGAGTAAAATGAGCGGTCGGCGCTTTAGAGTACGGTGGGCTTCCAGGCTAAGCGTCGCCAATGTTTTTTCTGGATGTGCTGCATACATGGTCAATATCCTGGGTGACACGAGAGATTCTTGCGTATTCTGATCGGAGGCTAGGTTGGATTGGCGCGGATTCTAGTTATATTGCGTTTCGTACTTTCGTATCTGGATTTGTACGCTCTCTATCTTGGTGAAACGTGAACGGAGGGAGTGCCATGTACATTGTGGAATTGGAGTGGGCGTTAGATTATTTACCAAAGCGATCCAGAGTCTGTGCATTAGATATGGGCGAGTTGCATCTCTGAGTGTATTGAGTGGTATTTTACATGCGTGTCTGAAGAAGCGTGAAATTTCTGCTGAGTGTCCGTAGAGCGAAGATGTGAGTCAATTGTGGTTCAATAGCTTTGGTGGCGTAAGGTAGTTATTCCGGCATGGGTTCTATTGTTAGTGGTCTAATTGTGAAATGCTTGATTAAGATGAGGAAGTTGTAGCTAGTACTATTGACGAGTGAATGGTTGCATAACTGGTTTTCAACGTGCTCTATGTCGGGGTTTCGATAGCAGTAACATTAATTGGTAATGGCGGTGTTGCGGAGTGGGGCGTTTGCTATTAGCGATGGTTAATAGGGGCTAAAAGGATAAGACGACAACTCTGGGCGGTGACAACGATTTGATCAGTGGATGGAGGGACCTGTTAAGATATGAAGTGTGGAGTGCTGAGCACCCTCGGGGTTTAAGTTCCCTACAAAGGGATTTTCCGTTTGTTGCATCTAGGCAACAGTATATAAGCTAATGTACAAGGTTTATGATAGGTGCTAGAGATGGAGTTGGATCGGTGCCGAGAATCGAATCTCGACGTGTCTGAGTGCGCATATCACACCGGCCGGTGAAGGAGAAGCGTCTCATCAACGGGATCTTTGGAGAGGTTTGGATTATCTAAGGGACTGATCGCGCGCTCGTAATTTTCGAGAAGCCGTGGGATATGACTTGGGATCTGAACTAGAATTTCATCTATGTTGGACTCAATACAAGCAACAGTCAACAGGATACAACACGATATGTCATGGTTAATGGACGCAGGAGGGCGTTACTCTGATAACTCTGAATATACGCATCGGTAGGCTTATCTAATAGAAGGGACAACGGCCAGCATGAAAGCATCCATGAACGGTTGAATGTAAGCAGTGAAGCAGTCGCTGATCGAGTTGTTAGTACGGTGTTTCGCGTTATCATAGTCACAAGTCGCGGTGAACAGGAATGTTTCAGGAAGGATGGTACTTGGTGCTCGTTGGGCATCATAAATGCAGAGAATATGCAATATCATCACATGAGTATGAGGGCCATTTTTTTTTTTTTTTTTTCGTGGTCATCGAATTGACACGGGTCCTATATTATCGATTTCGAGAACTAAGGATCAGTCATAGTGAAGACAAAGGGGGAACTAGCTCTCTTCGGGTATTTCTGATGGTCTATTAATGTTTTACAACGAGTAATATATAATATATAACGGAACTCAGTAAAGCAGGGATTGTTTTTTACATATGTGTGGTTACGGAGTTGTTCTAAAGCGGTCCGGTTTACCCCTTTGCTTTTTAAAAGTATCGTGTTATATCACTTGTGGAGGATGTTCGTGTCCGAACCAATACCATCTCTTGATAGGCGAGAGCCACCAGATCACTTGGGGACTTGGTCACGTCTGAACCAGTCATGCCTCTTGATGGCCTAAGGCCACAGAATCACTTGGGGGCTTGGTCGAACCCGAACCATGACCATGCCACTTGATCGGCATAAATGCCACGGTTTCATTTGGGGACCTGGCTGACTAGAACCATAGTTACACCTAACGGGAGCTTGGTCGTGTTCGGCCATGGTAACACCATCTGATCAGCTCAAATAAACCTTTTTTTTGCAACGTTTTGTCATTGCACTTGATTTACACTTTTCTTTGAAGGGTTTTTTTTGCTTTTTATTGTGTTTTTTAAACCAACAAAGTTTTTTCCAATCATTGACGGAACACAGTTCATGTCAATCCGGAGATATTTGCCCGGTTTGATCCTCGTTGTTAACATCCTCTTATGGAGTAACACGTGTTTATTATAACCCGGCATGGTTTACATGGTAAACCAGCGTCATATATATACAGGAGCTGTTATCTCCTCTACAGTGTGGGTTTGCAAAACTCCGCTTCAAGATTGGCCAAGCCAACTTCACGCTCAACGATGGCAGGTATTATGTATCTCAAAAATTTGATCATATACTTAAAATTTTGTTTTGGATGTTTTGATTTCATATATGCAGACATCATATTCCGCCTGACGGTACAACCGCGGTGGCACTTGACGAATTTTTCATTTCAGAAAGTGTTTTGGAAAGTTCATTACCACAGGAAGAACAAATTATGCACGAAGGCATATCAACATCAAAGGTATCAGCTAGCCTATTACAAGGCAACATGGTGCCCATAATAATATAATTGTTTTCAAAGGAGAGGCAGTTTTAAAACCGGCTTCCGGTTCAAGCTTGGTCACCAGCCTGGCCTGATGGTTGTGGGTCATCCTGCGCCGCTTCTAGCCTCCGTTTCTCTACCCAGTGGCTGGAAATCCACAGTTGTCCAGTCGATTCCCATTAATGCTTGAAAAACAGCTTCATCATGGATCAGCAATGACGGGTCAATATCGGGAGCGTAAGTATGCTTACGGATTGGAGGGATCAGATTTTCCGATTCATGGATTGGTGCAGCTATTCGCTTGTTCTGATTGTCATATTGGGCTTGATAATGAGACAAGTCTGCTTCTTCAGCCAATTGACAAGCTAGCGGACGTACCTCCCGGTTTATTGCTCGCAGATCCGCTTCACCAAACTCTGACCCGTCTTCCTTCAAGCTGGGATAGCCCTGAGCCGCTTCAATAGGATCAAAATCCGACCTGCTTTCACCCAGATTTTGCCCGGATTAAGGCATTGAACACCGGTTCGAGCAGCAGATTTCTTCAGCTCTTTCAACCGAGGAAGCACCAGGCAGTAGTTCATCAGAGTGTCTTGAATAAAGTGGTCCGCAAAGTTAGTATGAGACTTGCCGTTATGCTTGTTTCCGATGTCTTCTGTTGAGGTCAAGTATACAATTGATTCAACCGATGTATAGCTAGGGCTTTTAGTTTCCGCCTTGACAATCGTGACAATGCGTGTCTGAATACAATATTGTGGTCAATAACCCGGCGATCTTGGTGAGGTAGGGTAGATGAAATTCTGCAGGAAGGATATAAGTGGTCATCAAAGATAGATAGTAATGGCTCTCAGAGCTGTTTTGCTAGTCAGGTTTCAAGAGTGGGCCAGCATGAGGTTTTGTGCTAAGCGCATCGATTGTATTGTGTTGATAAGCGGACTTTATCAGTGGCTCTATTCCGCGGCCTTCTGTCTGGCTTGATATTAAGGGTCATGGTTAAGCGCTGGAATTCTTTTGCATTGAGTTCAAGGATGATTGGGTTTTAGTCCAGGTTTTCTTGGAGCTGATGTCTTTGTTCTTGTCTCAGCAGCTCATGCTAAGATATATGTTCACAATCGTATATGGATTAAGTAACAATCTAATATCAAGTATAATGACACTAGTAATTGGGGTGTACATTGATTTTCCAGTGCTATTCAATGTTATCAATTGCTACAGAAGTCATAGATCAGATAACTTATTGAATAGCTTGGACTGGGGGCTAATGGTATGTGGCTCGTATATATCGATGCGCAGATTCAATTAATTAAAGTACTGGTAACTACGGATAGTGTGCGAACGTGTCTGGGGGCTCGATCATTAGAATTGTTAAGCATAAGTATTTATAGTCTGGTAAGGTTACAGGTGAAGATTCCTGAGCAATCTACAGGAGAAATCCTTGGGGCGTCTAAGGACATACGAAGATAGAAGCATACGGTAGAAGGGCATATGAGTTATCTATTCGTCTTTCTCAATTAACCCGACTGCTTTAAGTGAAAATAACTGGTTTACAAGGTTCAGATAGCCGGAGTGATAATGTGTCAGTTTCAGATGAAGAGCATAGTATCGCACAGATAGCGCTCACGCTTTGTCAGCTAAAAGGACGAGAAATATTTTCTGGCAAGAGATGTTGGATAAGCGCAATTGTTGGCTGTATGGCAGTGCAGAATGACAACTATCATTGGGTAGGTTTAATTTGAGCGCACCTTCATGGGTGGTTTGCACTGGGGCTATTGGCTTGTTAGTAGGTTTTGCTGGACCGGTGGAACTTTCAATCCGGATTTGTGGGCTGATTGACAGGACCTGAGGGTCAGTAGGTCTCTTTCAGCAATAAGATCATCGTCTGCTGCGGTGGATCGTTGGGTATATCCTCAGGAATAGCCGCTTCAAGATTGGGTGTCTTGCCTGGTTCAAGAATGACATCTTCTTCGGCCGCTTTGTCCAGGCGGGCCTTCTTGCTTGGCCTAGGTTTGGCCCTGAGAAGAATAACAAAATCAAATACATATGTTCTAAGGCGATGTACTGCAAACATCACAATAAGTATAGCTTACCCAAGCACCGTTTTGAGCGGTGGAGCTGAGTAGCCGATGACTCGCCAGAAGATGAGTGGGAAGTAACCTGGTAATCGGAGTCAGACGGATTAAGAGGTTGACGAAAGCAGCCCGCTTTAGGACAAGCACTGACAAGCAAATTAGAGACCTCTGAATGGCGTTTCCGAACCGGACTGTTCGGTAAACCGGCGGAGGTAACTACCTGGCCGCTGTGCCGGGTTGTGCGACGAGCTTCGTGCTGTTGGGTCTTCATAAGAAATTTGGATCCAAATAAGCAAGAGGATGAGAAAATTTAACTTTCCGGTTTGCCTGACGGATTTTTAGTGAAGGCAAAGGTTCTGAATCGGAAGAGAGAATAATTACCTCTGCAGCATCAGCGTGGCTGGCTTCGGCATCATCCTGACAAATATCATCATCAATAAGACGCATGAAAAAAGCCAAGTGAGTCAAGCTCTACCTCAAGTCCGGATTATCCACATCATCATCAGGGGCCGGATTAGAAGATGCAGTGGTTCTTTTCCTGTGGGCAGTCTTCTTCACAGCTTTAGTCTTTTGCCGAGTTGCTCTTTCCGGTTTGTCTGGTTTTTCTGGTTTCTCCTGCGGCAGTTTCTTGCTCCAAAACGGATCATTGCCCTGATTACACAGACACTGATATTAAACAAAGACCAGATATATCATTAACAGATTCAGCAAAAAGAAAAATCAAAGTCTTACAGCTGGCGGTTTGTTGGTGGCACAGAAGGGAAGCAGGCCGTTTCTAGCACAGATGTGTTCCGGTTCATTCAGCATCTTATTCACAGCCTCTGTGATTTCTTCATCGGATGAGCTGGATTTTGAATGTCGCAGTGGGTCATCAACACTGTCAGTATACTCGCACATCAAACCGGAGCGCTGACTAAGGGGCAGTATGCTCCATGATATCCAACAGCGAGCGAGATCAACCCCTGTTAAACCGTTGGCCATAAAGGCTCTGAGCTTTGACAGCTTGGGGAGCATATTTGCTTCTCTCCTGGGCAGTCAATCTTTGAGGAAAAGGGTGTGTATTGCTGAGCCGCTCCGGACGAAAGCCAGGCAAGGGATTCTCACCAGCAGGGGAGGTGTCTTTGCAGTAGAACCATGTCTGATTCCACTTTGGGGTGACTGTGCAGTTTGGCGTGAGGGTATGTGACCTCTTTCCTTTTCTGAATCGCCACGCCACCCAACTCCGTATTGGAGCCGTCAGTAAACTCAGTACGGCGGTTTAGATGGAAAAGGTCTCTGAACAATTCCACTGTGGGCTCCTCTTGAAAGAACGCTTCACAGAGCACTTGGAAGTGACACATATTTGTAACAGAGTTGGGGCCAGTATCTTGTGGATGGAGCTGGAAATCGGCTAAAACATCCCGGTAAAATTTAGAACCGGGCGGTTTAAAGCCCCGGGCTAAGTGATCTACGAAAACAACAACCTCTCCTTCTCGAGGTGTGGGAGGGCATTCTTTGCCAGGAGCCCTCCAATGGATGGTATCTTTGCTGCCTAAAGCGCCAATCAGGACTAAATCGTCCAGTTGAGCCTCTGTGACGCGAGAAGGAACCCAATTGCACTCATACACTTGCTTGGCCATGATGGAATCTACAAGGTAGAAGATCCCGGTTCAAAAATGCATTTGATCAAGATACATTGGTATGGGCACTGTTAAACCGGAGACAGAACTATCTGAACCGGAGTTTTATGAAGCAACAAGCATCTGGCGGTTCAATAAGGGGACTAATGGCATATACCGGTTTGAAAAAATTTCTATAAGGTTAAACCGCCTGATCTAAGCATTGCGGATGGACAAGTACGCAGAAACAGGTTTCACAAGATTTCCTTTAGCATTGGATCTGAAGCAAGTTCAGAAAAGAGATAAATACTTAGAGGTTCAAAGGAGCAGTACCGAACCAATGAGCAAAACGTTCATATAGATCTATGGTTTGAGATGCATAAGTGAAGGCGAAGGTCAAACAACTATCATTGCACAGAGTAAAGATTTGCGGATTCATCTAAAGATCTATCGTATGAGAAAGAGGCAGGCGATGAACACTGAAGAACTGCGAAACCCTAGGTCAGATCTGCGGGGGAAAGGATAGAAGATTTACCGGAGCTGAGGAAGATGCGGAAGGTTGCCGCGATGTTCTGGTGCGCTCAGGTTGATGCAGCGGCCAAGGATGAGGCAGAGGTCGACGGATGAGGCTCAGGTTGATGCAGCGACCAATTTATAAGAAGATGTTTAAGATGAAGCTTTTATTAAAGAATTGACATGAACCCGCTGGGGCCTAATGTTGGGGATATTACTACTGGGCGTAAACCGGCCTATCTGGGCCGGGTTAACTTCGTCAGTAGTTAAGTATGTTAAAGCCCAAGAAGACAGAGGAAGGATCAAGGCCCATCGTCGGTTCAAGGCCTGTAGGCATAAACCGGCATTAGTAGTTAACTTGTATTGTAAGTTAGGAATAAATAGAGACCAAACCAGACACATCTATGAGCCGGTATTGGGACTCCGTAAGCCGGGGAGTCACCCGTGTATATAAGGGGACGACCCGGCGGCGGTTCAAGGACAACAGACAACAACTCGAGACATAGGCGAAGCTTGTTTGCTCCCTAGTCATCGAAACCCCATCAATTCCATCACAACTAGACGTAGGCTTTTACCTTCATTGAAGGGGCCGAACTAGTATAAACTCTCTTGCGTCCTTGTGTCCGCTTTAACCCCTTCAAGCTAACCCGTCGCGATGGCTCCACGACTAAGTCCTTTCTCTAGGACATCTGCCGTGACAAAACCACGACAGATGGTGTGCATGATAGTTTGCTGTGTGATTGGGGGGCTGGTTGCATTGGGTCAGCGAGCCGGTGGGATCGGGTATGAGAGGAGGCATAGGAGGAGGGGCGAATGGAGGGAGAGGGGGTGCTGACTACACAGGTGGAGGTCGTGGAGGAAGAAGGGGTGGAAGAGGAAATGGAGTTAGTAGAGGGAAGACACAAGCCGCGGAGGAGAGGGGTGATGCTGAAATACAGAAGGAGGGAGGTTTAGAGTTGGCGGTGGGGATGGACATAATGCAATTTAAGATGATGAAGGTTGCTGAGGAGCGAACAGCTAGGAAGAGGTTGGTGGGGGATGATGGTATGGTCAATGTGAGGGGCTAGGCTATGCCCAACTTGGTCGAGAAGGTGGCTGATGCGGTTCTTCGCTTGGAGAATGGCGAGAGTGTGGGTGTAGAGAGACCGACATATCCGAATACTACACCAGGAAAGAATCCAATTGTAAAAAGGAGGAGACAGGGAAATGGAGAGGTGGAGGAGAATGAAGGAGTGGACATGGACACAACTACGCAGGCGGCCTCCGAGGAGGAGGACCGCTGGGCCCAATGAATTGCCTAAGTTGGAACTGCCGGGGAGGGGGAACACCCAGACAGTTCGCGAGCTAGCGGCGTTGTGTAAGTCGCTTTCCCCCATGGTTGTTTTTCTGTGTGATACCAGACAAAAGGAGGACAAGATGAAGAGGATCCGAGCCAAATTGGGGCTCAAGGGGTTTTTTAGTGTGGATAGCAATGGTCTTAGTGGTGGATTGGAGCTCTTTTAGAGGGAAGATTGTGTGGTTAAAGTTCTGGACAAGGACGACAGATACATTGATACTGTTATCCAAGTTCGTCAAGGAGCAGCGGAGTGGCGAGCTACCTTTGTTTATGGGGAGCCGCAGGTGGAGCACAGGCATCTAATGTGGTCCAAGATACAGAACTTGAAAATTGTCAATGATTTTCCTTGGCTTGTAATTGGAGATTTTAATGAAGCTATGTGGGATCTTGAACATTTCTCGGTCACGCCTAGAGCGGAAGCACGGATGGTGGATTTTCGTGATACTTTAGAGGTGTGTGAACTAGTGGATCTTGGATTCACTAGCTTGCCGTTTACATATGATAATAGACGGGGGAGATCGGCCAATGTAAAGGTGAGGCTGGACCGAGCGGTTGCTACGAACGGTTGGCGTAATATGTTTGCGTTTGCTGTGGTTGAACACATACCTTCCCCATGTTCAGACCACCTAGTGCTTTTCTTGAAGGGGGAGCCAGACTCGAGGCCTCAGAAGGGAAGGAGCAAAAGATACGAGGTATTTTGGGAGAGGGATTCGACATTGCCACAGACAGTGCAAGACGCATGGAGTGCAGTCGGTGAGATTCTTAATCTGTCACACTTGAGAGATGCTTTATCTAAAACAATGACGGCTCTTGGTTCATGGAGTAAGAGATTTGGCAATGTTACGAGAGAACTTGCGAAGTCAAGAACTCAACTGGAAGAGCTTATGCATATGAACGCGGACAGGGAAGAAATAAGAGTAGTAATGGATAAAATGAATGAGCTTTTGTATCAGGAAGAGATGATGTGGATGCAGAGTGCCGGGGTACTGATCCACGAACACCTAGACCGGCGGGCCGAGTCCCTTTTGGTTCGGCGGGGGCGGAGGTCGTGACAAATGAGCATCAGCGAGGCGATACACGCGAGCGACTTACACAGGTGTCAGGGCCGCACGGAGCGTAAAATTACATTCCTGCGATTTGTGGGTCGAGCGTCATACAATTTCAAGCATGTTCGGTATCTTAGTTGATTATTTGGCTCGGTTCGGGTGGCAATATTAATAGTAACTTTCAAGGCAGGTCATTTACCTAATCCTGTTTGGGAGCGTGAGTGTTGCGTGAACTGGTAAACCTCTACCGTTGGCCAGGGTCCTTATATCTCAACGGGGTACAACAGGTGGCACGGAGGCAAAAGGGTAAAATGGAAAAAGGTGATGCAGTGGCACAGATTGTTACCGTGGTATGCTACTAACTGGTGGCAGAGAAGAGGCAGTCATTAAATGGCACGCGTTTGTGTTAAAACAGGGGCGAAGGACGCAGGGGAAGACACAATTTGATAATGCAGTGGCTTATGAGTCGGCGCTTAGACGATGGAACTGTGAAAGCAGCGATGGTGACCGCTCGCACGTAGATAGGAGATGGGCGTTGGAAACAGTTGGTGATAGTCTGGAGCGGGGCAGGCGAGGTGGCTGCGCGGCAAGGCTTTGCTGGCATTGGATCGCGTTTGCGAGGGTGGCGTAAACCGGAGCTTGGTGATCATATCAGCGCCTGGCGCAGCCGGATGCTTGAGATGCGCAGCGGAGTCAAGGGCTATTGAGGATTGCTTGGGTGGTATTAAGGGAAAATGTGCATAGTAAAAGCCATGTTAGCTCGAGTAGAGCTGAAGAGTGATCTCTAGGAATTTGTGTCTGATGGTATGAAGAAACATGCAGGGGATTCTCGCGGTACTTCGTGTAGGCCGGTAACCTTGCGACGAGCGCTTGCCTGCGGCGTGACACCAGATCGCATCGTCTTTATGGTATCGGGGTTAATCTAGCGGTAACTTACGTAGTACAGCGTTAACGCGCCCCGGAGCGGCATAACAGTCGGCGAGAAGATGTTCATTGGGGCGGCCAAAAGGGCACGGGACGCCGTGTGGTCATAGGTTTCGCGTATCTTACTCGTCACCTGGCCTGCCGAACGGCACGCGTTGGAATGCGGGGCAATGTTCAGGGTAGTAAGTTTGTATGTGTCTGTTAACTTTATCGGAATGCGGAACGTTGCACTACCCGCCTTATACTAAGTAGGGGACAGGGGATTTTCGCCATCGCCGTTGCTATTCCAATCTAGAAATTCCGCCGTCCTTTCCTTCGACTTTCTTTGGCGTTCTTTATGCAGTGGCATTTGCAACTTTATTTAGCGGACCGTCATTTCTCAATTTACGACATGTTTGACTAATTTTGCTGTTTTTCAGTCTCTTAGCCTATATTGTTAGTTATGAGCTAAAGACTATGTGAAATAAAATTCACTAAAGATATGATATATTTGATAACACTCGGTTTCCCAAAGCTGAGAGAGAGGGAGGCGTCCGCCCCCATCGCAACCAGCCAACTCCGTACGGTCTTCGAGGTAGTAGAAACCCTCTCCCTTCGTAGAATAGCATCACAATGATCTGGTGTGTGTGGGTGAGATTTGGTTTTGAAATTCTGCTTCCCGGATCAGAATGGATGTGATGCTGACCAATATACTGATTAAGTCTTAGCATCATGATCGTTCACTATAGTACTTACCTGGCTTATTGCTTTCTTATGATTAGACATGTCCTATGATAATGAGATTATGCACTCCTGATACGAGGAACTTTGATGGCTAAAAACGTCATAGAATGCATGGGTGATTATAAAGGTTGACTCTAGCAAGGTGGTCTTTGGGTGTTCGTGGGTTGGGCATGATGAGAGTAATAGGAATTGGTGATGGACTGTCCACCGATTCGAGAGGTATCACTAGGGCTCTTGAATTATGCACATAATAGCCTTGCAGCAATGTGATGGATGATTACGTTGTGGGCGTGATACATCATTACTGTTGAGCAATTAGAATTGAGATTGTGTATGAATTGACTAGGTAATAGCAGCTAGAGATAACATCTGAGCAGTATGATGACCCACAAGTATAGGGGATCTATCGTAGTCCTTTCGATAAGTAAGAGTGTAGAACCCAACGAGGAGCAGAAGGAAATGATAAGCGGTTTTCAGCAAGGTATTCTCTGCAAGTACTGAAATAAGTGGTAACAGATAGTTTGTGTGAAGATAATTTGTAACGAGCAACAAGTAACAAAAGTAAATAAGTGCAGCAAGGTGGCCCAATCCTTTTTGTAGCAAAGGACAAGCCTGGACAAACTATATATAGGAAAAGCGCTCCCGAGGACACATGGGAATATCGTCAAGCTAGTTTTCATCACGTTCATATGATTCGCATTCGGTACTTTGATAATTTGGTATGTGGGTGGACCGGTGCTTGGTGCTGTTCTTACTTGGACAAGTACTATTAACCCATTTATGATAATCTCTCTATGGCAAGCATCCGCAATACATCACAAGAGTATAGGTAAACTAGACCATGATGAAACTATCGTTTCTCGAATACGCATCTCTAGTAGATAAGGAGATTAAACTACGAGAGTTTAAGCTTCTTGACTCTTAAGACCTCATCCACTTATAATTGCATATGCTTCTTAGGAATAATGGTGAAGTGTTATAGTCAGAGCCGCAGGTCACTAACACTCATTAGGAGAGACACATAAATTCATCAAATCTGACGCATACCAATATTATGACTATAATTTCAGCTAAAGACTTCTCCATGTGCTGTCAGGCTATCTACTCACAATATCATGTCTGTACGGAAGACAGTATGTCACTATTGTTATAGGTTATTACAGCATATGATTCTATCCCCAATAAAGCAACTAGATACTTACAAGGAGTATTAACAACTTCGCAACCACAGTCATACTTAATGTCCGGATACTTGGAGAGAATTGGATACAAGAGATGAACTAGGGTTTTGAGAGGAGATGGTGCTGGTGAAGATGTTGATGGAGATTGCCCTCTCCCGATGAGAGGAGCGTTGGTGATGACGATGGCGATGATTTCCCCCTCCCGGAGGGAAGTTTCCCCGGCAGAACAGCTTCCGCCAGAGCCCTAGATTGGTTCCGCCAAGGTTCCGCCTCAGTGGCGGCGGAGTCTTCGTCCGAGGAAGATGGCTTATGATTTTTTCCTCATCGAAAGACTCCATATAGCAGAAGATGGCCATCGGAGGGCCACCAGGGGGGCCATGAGGTAGGGGGCACGCCCAGGGGGTAGGCGCGCCCCCCACCCTCGTGGGCAGGGTGTGGCCCCCCTGGTGAACTTCTTGCGCTCAGTATTTTTTATATATTCTGAAATTGACTTCTGTGAAGTTTCAGGACTTTTGGAGCTATGCAGAATAGGTCTCCAATATGTGCTCCTTTTCCAGCCCAGGATCCCAGCTGGCGGCATTCTCCCTCTTTATGTAAACCTTGTAAAATAAGAGAGAATAGGCATAAGTATTGTGGCATAATGTGTAGTAACAGCCCATAATGCAATAAATATCGATATAAAAGCATGATGCAAAATGGACGTATCACATACCGATGACAAAGGGAACAACATATGTTGTTATGCGGTTTGACCGATAAAGATCTTCGTAGAATATGTAGGAACCAATATGAGCATCCAGGTTCCGCTATTGGTTATTGACCGGAGACATGTCTCGGTCATGTCTACATAGTTCTCGAACCCGTAGGGTCCGCACGCTTAAAGTTCTGTGATGATCGGTATTATGAGTTTATATGTTTTGATGTACCGAAGGTAGTTCGGAGTCCCGGATATGATCACGGACATGACGAGGAGTCTCAAAATGGTTGAGACATAAAGATTGATATATTGGAAGCCTACATTTGGACATCAGAAGAGTTCGTGTGAAATCGGGATTTTACCGGAGTGCTGGAGGGCTTACCGGAACCCCCGCGGGTTAATGGGCCTTGTTGGGCCCTAGTTGAGAGAGAGAGGAGCTGGCAGGGCAGGCCGCACGCCCCCTCCCCCTCGGGTCCGAATTGGACTAGGAAGGGGGGGCCCTTTCCTTCTCCTTTTCCCCCTTCCTTTCCCCCTCCTAGTAGGAGTAGGAAAGATGGGAGTCCTACTCCTATTAGGAGGAGGACTCCTCCTAGCGCGCCCTACAGGGTCGGCCGGCCTCCCCCCTTGCTCCTTTATATACGGGGGCAGGGGCACCCTAGGACACACAAGTTGATCATTATCTCTCCAGCCGTGTGCGGTGCCCCCCTCCACCATAATCCACCTCGGTCATATCGTAGCGGTGCTTAGGCGAAGCCCTGGTAGCTTCATCAACATCGTCACCATGCCGTGTGCTGAAAACTCTCCCTCGAGCTCTACTGGATCGTGAGTTCGCGGGATGTCACTGAGCTGAATGTGCTGAACGCGGAGGTGTTATGTTCGGTACTGAGGATCGGTCGATCGTGAAGACGTACGACTACATCAACCGCGTTGTCATAATGCTTCCGCTTACGGTCTACGAGGGTACGTGGACGACACTCTCCCCTCTTGTTGCTATGCATCACCATGATCTTGCGTGTGCGTAGGAAATTTTTTGAAATTACTACGTTCCCCAACATAGGGCGCCATCTGCGGGTGGCGGGCTGAATCCGGGGAGTGATACGGCAGAGGGTGATGAATGCAAGGAGAAAGATCGGGGGAGGGGAGGCTGTGGAAGATCAGACAGGAGCGGAGGAGGCAAATTGGGGCCAGTATGGTCCAGATCATGATTTGGAGGATGTGTTTGAGAATCTTAAACTGCAAGGAGAAGTGGAGGTAGACTTGGATTTGTCCGGGGAGTTTGCAAAGTTGGTTAAGGACGTGCGCTGGATGGCGCTATTTAGGGTTCGTACCCTGCGGCCGTTTAGTCATGCCTCCTTGCTAAACTCCATGAGGAACGTGTGGGCTTGTGCATAAGGGGTAACGTTTAGCATCAAGGGACCCAACTTGTTCTTGGCTCAGTGCCATTGTTTGGGAGATTGGAAGCAAGTAATGGAAGGGGGAGCTTGGCAGTTCAGGAGGGATCCTGTGGTGTTGGTAGAATATGATGGCTTCTCGAACATGGAGGAGTAAGATTTGAACATGTATCCACTGTGGGTTAGGATAAAAGGCCTGCCAGATGGTTTAACGAGGAAGAAGGAATTGGCTAAGAAGGTAGCAAAGAAGGTAGGAGAACCATCGTTTAGAGTTACGGTGAATGAAGGGAGGATTAATCCATCAAACTTCTTGAGGGTTCGGGTGTTTGTGAATGTATCTCTGCCATTAGTAATGTTTATCCATATTACTTTGAAGGAGAGGAAGAGATACTGGGTGTTCTATGAAAAACTTCCAGATTTCTGCTACTTCTGTGGTCGTATGGGACATGTCGTGGAGGAGTGTGGGGATGGTGTTGGGGATATTACTACTGGGTGTAAACCAGCCTATCTGGGCCGGGTTAACTTCGTCAGTAGTTAAGTATGTTAAAGCCCAAGAAGACAGAGGAAGGCTCAAGGCCCATGGTCGGTTCAAGGCCTGTAGCCGTAAACCGGCGTTAGTAGTTAACTTGTATTGTAAGTTAGGAATAAATAGAGACCAAACCGGACACATCTATGAGCCGGTATTGGGACTCCGTAAGCCGACGGGAGTCACCCGTGTATATAAGGGGACGACCCGGCGGCGGTTCAAGGACAACAGACAACAACTCGAGACATAGGCGAAGCTTGTTTGCTCCCTAGTCATCGAAACCCCATCAATTCCATCACAACTAGACGTAGGCTTTTACCTTCATTGAAGGGGCCGAACTAGTATAAACTCTCTTGCGTCCTGTGTCCGCTTTAACCCCTTCAAGCTAACCCGTCGCGATGGCTCCACGACTAAGTCCTTTCTCTAGGACATCTGCCGTGACAAAACCACGACAGTTGGCGCCCACCGTGGGGCTATCGCACGATGGTTTCCGGTTCTTGGAGGGCCGCTTTGAAGGACTCGAGGGCTACGCTGTAGGCCGGATGACTAAGAGTCGTCGCGGCAAGCTCTACATCGACGACGCAGGCTGGGGCCCCGAGGCCGGCTCAATTGAGTACGGGTACCGGGTCCCCTTTGGTAGCATTCATGTTTTCATTGGCAAGATCGGTGAACCGGGCCCTGAGCCGGACATCTGCACCGACCTCGTCGAGACGGCTCAGCGTGCGCAATCCGCCCGGGTTAAACCGGCCATGAAGCGTGCCTTCGTGGGAGTCATCCATGGAGGAAGTTATGAGGATGGATCAGAATCTCGGCGAGACCGTCGTTTGTTCCGATGACGAGTCATCACCGGAGAAACCGAATCTCTTTATCAGCTACAAGACGGCGGATTGGGGGCTGTTCCGATGGCGACAGTATTCGGACCCCTCTGCTCTGCCAAACCGGTTGGAATATTCATTGGCCTGCACAACCCACGTCACGCGATTTATATTTTGACGCGCGGCAATCCTCGGAGATACAGCAGCGGCACAACTTGAATGCCGAGATTAAGAGGGGGATTTCTTGCGTCTCGGACCGCTTCTCTGCGGTCCATGGTTCTCTATAGAATACCTTGATTGCGCTTGGTTTGTGGTTGGATGCGCGGAGGTTAATCCGCTGGATCAGGACGTTCACAACGGAGATTGCACAAGAAGTAAAGGAACAGATCACCCTAGGCCAAGGCGGATCTGGCGGCTGAGGACACCAGGATAGCTGCAGAGCGGGCCGCTTTAGACGCACAGGCCTACAGGCTTATGTTGGACCAGAGTGCGTCGCATGAAGTCATGAGGAGGAAGCACCGATCCCGCTTACCTCCGGTTTTCGAGGCCAGAGACCTTTTCAACACTCCAGACCAAGAGCCGGCAATCCGCTGGGGGAAACCGGGCAGAAGCCCCTGGGACCGGTGCACCGGTTCAGCCTCGTCAGATGGACCCGCCTCGTCAAAACACCGTTATACCTCAGGATGCTTTATACACCTCCGGGTCACTACTCCAACCCAATGGACAATCTTGTTGCCGCTGCTGCATGGCTGGAGGCCATTCCAATTGAAGGTGACTCGCCGCAGGCAGTAGAGACGTGACGGGTCAAGGAACTTCTGAGACAGCTTTGGCCCAACAGGAAGCGTACTCGTACAGCCGCGACCGGATCCACTCGACCCCGCCGTCCAAGCTGGAGCTATAGCAGACATATGGATGAACCAGCAGTGTCGAGTAATGAACGACGTGGAGCACCCCGTGGCAACAACCCGACGGGTGGTGCTGATGACGCTCAGGAAGTGGTGAACCGGGCCCGAGCGTGCAGGGAGGCCGAGTTAGCCGCACAACATCAGGCTCGGCAGCTCACGCCGGTTCGTCCAACCATCTCGATCGAACCTGGTGTTACTTAGTTCTTTGGGGGTGCCTTGCCTTATCCCCGCTTTACGCAACGTGCGCCTACCCAAGGATTTCAAAGGCCCGCGCAAGGTACCAAATTATACGGCGGATCAATCCAGAGACATGGGTGGAGAGCTATGAGATGGCCATGGAGATGCTTGATGTGGATGACGGCGTGTGCGAAATACTTCACCATGATGCTTGAAGGAACGGCCGTACTTGGTTAAAAAGCTTCGGCTAATTCTATCAGTTCATGGCCCAATTACGAGCCCGGTTTATCACAATTTCAAGGATACCTGTAAACAGCCTATGTCGATAGTGGACTTAGCTGCATGCGTCCAGGAGGAAGGAGATCAACGACTCATTGGGTGCGCGGGTTTCACAAGTGTTGCACTCATCAGACGCATCAACGTGACACCGCAGTATTAACCCTAGAAGGCAACTGTCCGGTTTGGGCCCCTGAAGCTGAAGTTGGGACGGCATGAAGCGTCATTGCACTGACATGGGGACCCTCATGGCGCTTTGGTGAAATATGCTGATTCTGATAGTACCAAGGATCCCGAATCGGATGATGACAAGATAGGGAAGGGAAAGAGAACAACAACTCCAAAGGTCAGCAGCATCACTGGGCAGGCAATGGGTGGAGGCAAGCATAAAGCAGGCATCGCATCACATAGATATATGTAGCTAATACAAACATAGAGAATGGCAGCCAGAAGGGAGACCGAAATGTAATAGCGAGCGCACAACCTAACCAAAACGCCTAATATATAGATAGCCGCTGTCAGACATGGGAGAGAGAGAGAGAAGATACCATTTGGAGGATTGCTTATTTATGCAGGAGTATCAGATAGATATATGTTCCGGGTACCTGAATTCATGAATTGGTGGTGTCGCGAGGGGCCTGGTCGGGTTAACGGTGGAGGAAAGTTCCGTCAGCGATTTATGGTAATCCGCGACGGCACATCACGCTCCAATAGCAGAGAACAACCAGGGTTGTTACTAAAGCAGCACGCTGCTCCATAGTAGAGAACGAGTGCATTGAGTAGTGAGGAGATGCTATTTAAAGAGAGAAGAGAAAGAGAAGATACTGGTACTATCCCTCGTGTGAAGACATGGTACTGCCCACTACTCAACTGCTTTGGGTTGCTCTGGTAACCTGACTGTTGCTGCTGTTGGTTGTAACCACCCTGGTTGTTCTGACTATTTTGACCATTATGTCCGCCCGGATTACCATTAAATCCTGAACCGGAACTTCCTCCACCGTAACCCGGCCCGGATCCTGAGCCACCGCCAGATTCGTGATCATACCGGAAATTATTAGAATTCTTGAACTCCTGCATAATAAAGCAATCCTTCCAAAGGTGGTTTGCTGGCGCCTCCTTCGTCCCATGTCTTGGACAGGGCTGGCTTAGCAGATAGTTTAGGCGGTTTGGGTTAGGGTTGGGCTCCATTACGATTTTTCGGTCTACCCTTGCGTCGCTGGCCATTGTCCTGTGCGTTGGTATTAGCCACAAAGTCCATGTTACCATCCGCTTTACGCTTGCCTCCACCACCATTGCCTGCCCAGTGATGCTGCTGACCTTTGGAGCTTGTTGTTCTTCTTCCCTTCCCTGTCTTGTCATCATCGATTCGGGATCCTTGGTACTATCAGAATCAGCATATTTCACCAAAGCGGCCATGAGGGTCCCCATGTCAGTGCAATGACGCTTCATCCGTCCCAACTTCAGCTTCAGGGGCCCAAACCGGCAGTTGCCTTCTAGGGTTAATACTGCGGTGTCAGCGTTGATGCGGTCTGATGAGTGCAACACTTGTGAAACCCGGCGCACCCAATGAGTCGTTGATTCTCCTTCCTCCTGGACGCATGCAGCTAAGTCCACTATCGACATAGGCTGTTTACAGGTATCCTTGAAATTGCTGATAAACCGGGCTCGTAATTGGGCCCATGAACTGATAGAATTAGCCGGCAAGCTTTTTAACCAAGTACGGGCCGTTCCTTCAAGCATCATGGTGAAGTATTTCGCACACGCCGCGTCATCCACATCAAGCATCTCCATGGCCATCTCATAGCTCTCCACCCATGTCTCTGAGGTTGATCCGCCGTGTAATTTGGTACCTTGCGCGGGCCTTTGAAATCCTTGGGTAGGCGCACGTTCTGTAAAGTGGGGATAAGGCAAGGCACCCCCAAAGAACTAGAAGTAACACCAGGTTCAATCAAGGTGGTTGGACGAACCGGTGTGAGCTGCCGAGCCTGATGCTGTGCGGCTAACTGGCCTCCCTGCGCGCTCGGGCCCGGCTCACCACTTCCTGAGCGTCATCAGCACCACCCGTCGGGTTGTTGCCACGGGGTGCTCCACATCATTCATTACTCGACACTGCTGGTTCATCCATATGTCTGCTATAGCTCCGGCTTGGACGGGGGGTCGAGTGGATCCGGTCGCGGCTGTACGAGTACGCTTCCTGTTGGGCCAAAGCTGTCCTCAGAAGTTCCTTGACCCGTCGCGTCTCTACTGCCTGCGGCGAGTCACCTTCAATTGGAATGGCCTCCAGCCATGCAGCAGCGGCAACAAGATTGTCCATTGGGTTGGAGTAGTGACCCGGAGGTGTTAAAGCATCCTGAGGTATAACGGTGTTTTGACGAGGCGGGTCCATCTGACGAGGCTGAACCGGTGCACCGGTCCCAGGGGCTTCTGCCCGGTTTCCCTCCAGCGGATTGCCGGCTCTTGGTCCTGGAGTGTTGAAAAGGTCTCTGGCCTCGAAAACCGGAGGTAAGCGGGATCGGTGCTTCCTCCTCATGACTTCATGCGACGCGCTCTGGTCCAACATAAGCCTGTAGGCCTGTGCGTCTAAAGCGGCCCGCTCTGCGGCCATCCTGGTGTCCTCAGCCGCCAGATCCGCCTTGGCCTGGGTGATCTGTTCCTTTACCTTTGCAATCTCCGTGTTGTGAACGTCCTGATCTGGCGGATTAACTCCGCCATAAGCACAGCCAACGCATCAAATAGTTCTGATAGAACCTGAGCCGGCGGGCGCACAGGGCCTCCTGCCCCGGCAGCCGTCGCCGCTGCTGAACCGGAGGTCGTTGCCGCAGCGGTCGAAGAATGAAGCGCTGCTTGTGTGCCAGTCATTCCAACCCGGTTGGGCAGATCAGAGGGGTCCGGAATACTGTCGCCATCGGAACAGCCCCCAATCCGGCCGTCTTGTAGCTGATAAAGAGATTCGGTTTCTCCGGTCGATGACTCGTCATCGGAACAAACGACGGCATCGCCGCGAGATTCCGATCCATCCTCATAACTTCCTCCATGGATGACTCCCACGAAGGCACGCTTCATGGCCGGTTTAACCCGGGCGGATCGCGCACGCTGAGCCGTCTCGACGAGGTCGGTGCAGATGTCCGGCTCAGGGCCCGGTTCACCGATCTTGCCAATGAAAACGTGAATGCTACCAAAGGGGACCCGGTACCCGTACTCAATTGAGCCGGCCTCGGGGCCCCAGCCTGCGTCGTCGATGTAGAGCTTGCCGCGACGACTCTTAGTCATCCGGCCTACAGCGTAGCCCTCGAGTCCTTCAAAGCGGCCCTCCAAGAACGAAACCATCGTGCGATAGCCCCACGGTGGGCGCCAACTGTCGTGGTTTTGTCACGGCAGATGTCCTAGAGAAAGGACTTAGTCGTGGAGCCATCGCGACGGGTTAGCTTGAAGGGGTTAAAGCGGACACAGGGATGCAAGAGAGTTTATACTAGTTCGGCCCCTTCGATGAAGGTAAAAGCCTACGTCTAGTTGTGATGGAATTGATGGGGTTTCGATGACTAGGGAGCAAACAAGCTTCGCCTATGTCTCGAGTTGTTGTCTGTTGTCCTTGAACCGCCGCCGGGTCGTCCCCTTATATACACGGGTGACCGTCGGCTTACGGAGTCCCAATACCGGCTCATAGATGTGTCCGGTTTGGTCTCTATTTATTCCTAGCTTACAATACAAGTTAACTACTAACGCCGGTTTACGCCTACAGGCCTTGAACCGACCATGGGCCTTGAGCCTTCCTCTGTCTTCTTGGGCTTTAACATACTTAACTACTGACGAAGTTAACCCGGCCCAGATAGGCTGGTTTACACCCAGTAGTAATATCCCCAACACCATCCCCACACTCCTCCACGACATGTCCCATACGACCACAGAAGTAGCAGAAATCTGGAAGTTTTTCATAGAACACCCAGTATCTCTTCCTCTCCTTCAAAGTAATATGGATAAACATTACTAATGGCAGAGATACATTCACAAACACCCGAACCCTCAAGAAGTTTGATGGATTAATCCTCCCTTCATTCACCGTAACTCTAAACGATGGTTCTCCTACCTTCTTTGCTACCTTCTTAGCCAATTCCTTCTTCCTCGTTAAACCATCTGGCAGGCCTTTTATCCTAACCCACAGTGGATACATGTTCAAATCTTACTCCTCCATGTTCGAGAAGCCATCATATTCTACCAACACCACAGGATCCCTCCTGAACTGCCAAGCTCCCCCTTCCATTACTTGCTTCCAATCTCCCAAACAATGGCACTGAGCCAAGAACAAGTTGGGTCCCTTGATGCTAAACGTTACCCCTTATGCACAAGCCCACACGTTCCTCATGGAGTTTAGCAAGGAGGCATGACTAAACGGCCGCAGGGTACGAACCCTAAATAGCGCCATCCAGCGCACGTCCTTAACCAACTTTGCAAACTCCCCGGACAAATCCAAGTCTACCTCCACTTCTCCTTGCAGTTTAAGATTCTCAAACACATCCTCCAAATCATGATCTGGACCATACTGGCCCCAATTTGCCTCCTCCGCTCCTGTCTGATCTTCCACAGCCTCCCCTCCCCCGATCTTTCTCCTTGCACTTATCACCCTCTGCCGTATCACTCCCCGGATAGCCCGCCACCCAGATGGCGCCCTATTGTTGGGGAACGTAGTAATTTCAAAAATTCCTACGCACACGCAAGATCATGGTGATGCATAGCAACGAGAGGGGAGAGTGTCGTCCACGTACCCTCGTAGACCGTTAAGCGGAAGCGTTATGACAACGCGGTTGATGTAGTCGTACGTCTTCACGATCGACCGATCCTCAGTACCGAAACGTAGCACCTCCGCGTTCAGCACACGTTCAGCTCGGTGACGTCCCGAACTCACGATCCAGTAGAGCTCGAGGGAGAGTTTCGTCAGCACGACGGCGTGGTGACGATGTTGATGAAGCTACCGACAGGGCTTCGCCTAAGCACCGCTACGATATGACCGAGGTGGATTATGGTGGAGGGGGGCACCGCACACGGCTAGGGATCAATGATCAACTTGTGTTCTAGGGTGCCCCCTGCCCCGTATATAAAGGAGCAAGGGGGAGGCCGGCCGGCCCTGTAGGGCGCAGGAGGAGTCCTCCTCCTAGTAGGAGTAGGACTCCCCTTTCCTACTCCTACTAGGAGGGGGAAAGGAAGGGGGAAGGGAGAAGGAAAGGGCCCCCCCTTCCTAGTCCAATTCGGACCCGAGGGGGAGGGGGCGTGCGGCCTGCCCTGCCAGCTCCTCTCTCTCTCAACTAGGGCCCAACAAGGCCCATTAACCCGCGGGGGTTCCGGTAAGCCCTCCAGCACTCCGGTAAAATCCCGATTTCACCGGAACTCTTCTGATGTCCAAATGTAGGCTTCCAATATATCAATCTTTATGTCTCGACCATTTTGAGATTCCTCGTCATGTTCGTGATCATATCCGGGACTCCGAACTACCTTCGGTACATCAAAACATATAAACTCATAATACCGATCATCACAGAACTTTAAGCGTGCGGACCCTACGGGTTCGAGAACTATGTAGACATGACCGAGACATGTCTCCGGTCAATAACCAATAGCGGAACCTGGATGCTCATATTGGTTCCTACATATTCTACGAAGATCTTTATCGGTCAAACCGCATAACAACATATGTTGTTCCCTTTGTCATCGGTATGTGATACGTCCATTTTGCATCATGCTTTTATATCGATATTTATTGCATTATGGGCTGTTTACTACACATTATGCCACAATACTTATGCCTATTCTCTCTTATTTTACAAGGTTTACATAAAGAGGGAGAATGCCGCCAGCTGGGATCCTGGGCTGGAAAAGGAGCATATTGGAGACCTATTCTGCATCCAAAAGTCCTGAAACTTCAGAAGTCAATTTCAGAATATATAAAAAATACTGAGCGCAAGAAGTTCACCAGGGGGCACACCCTGCCCACGAGGGTGGGGGCGCGCCCTACCCCCTGGGCGTGCCCCCTACCTCGTGGGCCCCCTGGTGGCCCTCCGATGGCCATCTTCTACTATATGGAGTCTTTCGATGAGGAAAAAATCATAAGCCATCTTCTCGGACGAGACTCCGCCGCCACGAGGCGGAACCTTGGCGACCAATCTAGGGCTGGGAGCTGTTCTGCGGGGAAACTTCCCTCCGGGAGGGGGAAATCATCGCCATCGTCATCACCAACGCTCCTCTCATCGGGGAGGGGCAATCTCCATCAACATCTTCACCAGCACCATCTCCTCTCAAACCATAGTTCATCTCTTGTATCCAATTCTTGTCTCCAAGTCCGGGATTGGTACCTGTGGGTTGCTAGTAGTGTTAATTACTTGTAGTTGATGCTAGTTGGTTTATTTGGTGGAAGATCATATGTTCAGATCCTATATGCATATTAATACCCCTCTGATTATGAACATGAATATGCTTTGTGAGTAGTTACGTTTGTTCCTGAGGACATGGGAGAAGTCTTGCTATTAGTAGTCATGTGAATTTGGTATTCGTTCGATATTTTGATGAGATGTATGTTGTCTCTCCTCTAGTGGTGTTATGTGAACGTCGACTACATGACACTTCACCATTATTTGGGCCTAGAGGAAGGCATTGGGAAGTAATAAGTAGATGATGGGTTGCTAGAGTGACAGAAGCTTAAACCCTAGTTTATGCGTTGCTTCGTAAGGGGCTGATTTGGATCCATATGTTTCATGCTATGGTTAGGTTTACCTTAATACTTTGTTGTAGTTGCGGATGCTTGCAATGAGGTTAATCATAAGTGGGATGCTTGTCCAAGTAAGGACAGCACCCAAGCACCGGTCCACCCACATATCAAATTATCAAAGTACCGAACGCGAATCATATGAACGTGATGAAAACTAGCTTGACGATAATTCCCATGTGTCCTCGGGAGCGCTTTCATATAAGAGTTTTTCCAGGCTTGTCCTTTGCTACAAAAAGGATTGGGCCACCTTGCTGCACTTTATTTACTTTTGTTACTTGTTGCTCGTTACAATTATCTTATCACAAAACTATCTGTTACCTATAATTTCAGTGCTTGCAGAGAATACCTGCTGAAAACGCTTATCATTTCCTTCTGCTCCTCGTTGGGTTCGACACTCTTACTTATCGAAAGGACTACGATAGATCCCCTATACTTGTGGGATCAGTATGTTACTTGCTGAGATTGATCGTCGGTATCTCAATACCTAGCTCAATCGTTACCGGCAAGTCTCTTTACTCGTTCCGTAATGCATCAATCCCGCAACTAACTCATTAGTCACATTGCTTGCAAGGCTTATAGTGATGTGCATTACCGAGAGGGCCCAGAGATACCTCTCCGACAATCGGAGTGACAAATCCTATTCTTGATCTATGCCAACTCCACGAACACCATCAAGACACCTGTAGAGCACCTTTATAATCACCCAGTTACGTTGTATGACGTTTGGTAGCACACAAAGTGTTCCTCCGGTATTCGGGAGTTGCATAATCTCATAGTCATAGGAACATGTATAAGTCATGAAGAAAGCAATAGCAGTAAACTAAACGATCATGTGCTAAGCTAACGGAATGGGTCATGTCAATCACATCATTCTGTCGGGGAATGCAGTAATTTCAAAAAAATTCCTACACACACGCAGGATCATTGTGATGCATAATAACGAGAGGGGAGAGTGTTTTCTACGTACCCTCGTAGACCGTAAGCGGAAGTGGTGGTGCTGGTGGCGATGGGGGGCGGAGCGCTGCTCTCTCTCTCTCAGCTTTGGGAAGGCGAGGGAGCGGCGGAGATTTCTGAGATTGGAACGGCATAACGGGGAGTGGGCGAACTGCCCCTGTTTCCCCTGCTTATAAAGGGGGAGGGGCGACGTTCCGCATTTCCGAATAAAGAACACGATCTCTCCCACGACGCCGCATTCAACGCGTGCCGTTCGGGGAGGGCGCGGTGGATACGGAGTAAGATACGGCGTAACCTAGGCCGCGCGTGCCCGTGCCCTGTTTTGGGCCTGGCCCAACAGCGCTCGGCACCGTGTATGGCCCAGGCCCGGGGGCTCCTGTCGGTGTACTAGAGTAGGGGTACCCTAGTATCCCGAACTTGTGCACGGGCAGCCGCAGCATCCCGCGGCAAGGCTTGCCGGGTGACCGCCAAAGACCTCCGTGGTTCCTTTCAAGCCATTCAAGAACAAAGTATCCAAGGCATCTCAAGACCCCGGCAAGAGGAGCTTGCCGGGAAGGCCACCCAAGGCATTTCAAGGAACTTGCCGCGGCGCACCGCGCGTCCCGGCAAGGCCCGGTAAGCGACAAGCTCCCGGACGACTCAACGACCGCGGCAAGGCGCTTGCCGCGGCAGGCCACCTCTCCGTGCCCGCGCTCCAGCACATCCACCAACGTGTCGCTCTGGGGCCCTTCCAGGCGTACGTGGCGGGAGGCTGTGCAGCAGCGGCGTGCGGTGGCAAGCGGCGCTGACAAGATCGCCATCGTGGCGAATGGTGGCGTCCCTGGCGGTCCCTTTTCGCACTGTTTAGGCGACACAGACGGGCATTTAAGGCTCTTGTCCCCTGCCGTCAGGGTTAGGTATGATACACTGTAACAGGTAGCTGTGCCTACTGCAGCACCTTTCCATTTTTACCCTTTTGCCTCCGTTGCCACCTGTTGGTGACCCCTTGAGCATATAAAAGGAGGCCCGTGTGCAACGTAGAGGGGGGTTAGCCAGTTCACAGAAACACTCACGCTCGGTCTCGCTAGCGGCTGGTGTGTACTGTAGCACTCCACGCTCCCGAGCAAGAAATCAATACAAACCACAAAGCAGGAGTAGGATTTTACGCATCCGTGCGGCCCGAACCTGGGTAAGTCGCTCGCGTGTATCGCCTCGATTTGCTCTTTGCACGACCTCCGCCCCCGCCGAACCAAAAGGGACTCGGCCCGCCGGTCCCATAGGTGTTCGTGGATCAGTACCCCGGCACTCTGCATCCACATCATCTCTTCCTGATACAAAAGCTCATTCATTTTATCCATTACTACTCTTATTTCTTCCCTGTCGCGTTCATATGCATAAGCTCTTCCAGTTGAGTTCTTGACTTCGCAAGTTCTCTCGTAACATTGCCAAATCTCTTACTCCATGAACCAAGAGCCGTCATTGTTTTAGATAAAGCATCTCTCAAGTGTGACAGATTAAGAATCTCACCGACTGCACTCCATGCGTCTTGCACTGTCTGTGGCAATGTCGAATCCCTCTCCCAAAATACCTCGTATCTTTTGCTCCTTCCCTTCTGAGGCCTCGAGTCTGGCTCCCCCTTCAAGAAAAGCATAGGTGGTCTGAACATGGAAGGTATGTGTTCAACCACAGCAAACGCAAACATATTACGCCAACCGTTCGTAGCAACCGCTCGGTCCAGCCTCACCTTTACATTGGCCGATCTCCCCCGTCTATTATCATATGTAAACGGCAAGCTAGTGAATCCAAGATCCACTAGTTCACACACCTCTAAAGTATCACGAAAATCCACCATCCGTGCTTCCGCTCTAGGCGTGACCGAGAAATGTTCAAGATCCCACATAGCTTCATTAAAATCTCCAATTACAAGCCAAGGAAAATCATTGACAATTTTCAAGTTCTGTATCTTGGACCACATTAGATGCCTGTGCTCCACCTGCGGCTCCCCATAAACAAAGGTAGCTCGCCACTCCGCTGCTCCTTGACGAACTTGGATAACAGTATCAATGTATCTGTCGTCCTTGTCCAGAACTTTAACCACACAATCTTCCCTCTAAAAGAGCTCCAATCCACCACTAAGACCATTGCTATCCACACTAAAAAACCCCTTGAGCCCCAATTTGGCTCGGATCCTCTTCATCTTGTCCTCCTTTTGTCTGGTATCACACAGAAAAACAACCATGGGGGAAAGCGACTTACACAACGCCGCTAGCTCGCGAACTGTCTGGGTGTTCCCCCTCCCCGGCAGTTCCAACTTAGGCAATTCATTGGGCCCAGCGGTCCTCCTCCTCGGAGGCCGCCTGCGTAGTTGTGTCCATGTCCACTCCTTCATTCTCCTCCACCTCTCCATTTCCCTGTCTCCTCCTTTTTACAATTGGATTCTTTCCTGGTGTAGTATTCGGATATGTCGGTCTCTCTACACCCACACTCTCGCCATTCTCCAAGCGAAGAACCGCATCAGCCACCTTCTCGACCAAGTTGGGCATAGCCTAGCCCCTCACATTGACCATACCATCATCCCCCACCAACCTCTTCCTAGCTGTTCGCTCCTCAGCAACCTTCATCATCTTAAATTGCATTATGTCCATCCCCACCGCCAACTCTAAACCTCCCTCCTTCTGTATTTCAGCATCACCCCTCTCCTCCGCGGCTTGTGTCTTCCCTCTACTAACTCCATTTCCTCTTCCACCCCTTCTTCCTCCACGACCTCCACCTGTGTAGTCAGCACCCCCTCTCCCTCCATTCGCCCCTCCTCCTATGCCTCCTCTCATACCCGATCCCACCGGCTCGCTGACCCAATGCAACCAGCCCCCCAATCACACAGCAAACTATCATGCACACATTGTCGTGGTTTTGTCACGGCAGATGTCCTAGAGAAAGGACTTAGTCGTGGAGCCATCGCGACGGGTTAGCTTGAAGGGGTTAAAGCGGACACAAGGACGCAAGAGAGTTTATACTAGTTCGGCCCCTTCAATGAAGGTAAAAGCCTACGTCTAGTTGTGATGGAATTGATGGGGTTTCGATGACTAGGGAGCAAACAAGCTTCGCCTATGTCTCGAGTTGTTGTCTGTTGTCCTTGAACCGCCGCCGGGTCGTCCCCTTATATACACGGGTGACTCCCGGCTTACGGAGTCCCAATACCGGCTCATAGATGTGTCTGGTTTGGTCTCTATTTATTCCTAACTTACAATACAAGTTAACTACTAACGCCGGTTTATGCCTACAGGCCTTGAACCGACGATGGGCCTTGTCCTTCCTCTGTCTTCTTGGGCTTTAACATACTTAACTACTGACGAAGTTAACCCGGCCCAGATAGGCCGGTTTACGCCCAGTAGTAATATCCCCAACATTAGGCCCCAGCGGGTTCATGTCAATTCTTTAATAAAAGCTTCATCTTAAACATCTTCTTATAAATTGGTCGCTGCATCAACCTGAGCCTCATCCGTCGACCTCTGCCTCATCCTTGGCCGCTGCATCAACCTGAGCGCACCAGAACATCGCGGCAACCTTCCGCATCTTCCTCAGCTCCGGTAAATCTTCTATCCTTTCCCCCGCAGATCTGACCTAGGGTTTCGCAGTTCTTCAGTGTTCATCGTCTGCCTCTTTGCTCATACGATAGATCTTTAGATGAATCCGCAAATCTTTACTCTGTGCAATGATAGTTGTTTGACCTTCGCCTTCACTTATGCATCTCAAACCATAGATCTATATGAACGTTTTGCTCATTGGTTCGGTACTGCTCCTTTGAACCTCTAAGTATTTATCTCTTTTTCTGAACTTGCTTCAGATCCAATGCTATAAGGAAATCTTGTGAAACCTGTTTCTGCGTACTTGTCCATCCGCAATGCTTAGATCAGGCGGTTTAACCTTATAGAAATTTTTCCAAACCGGTATATGCCATTAGTCCCCTTATTGAACCGCCAGATGCTTGTTGCTTCATAAAACTCCGGTTCAGATAGTTCTGTCTCCGGTTTAACAGTGCCCATACCAATGTATCTTGATCAAATGCATTTTTGAACCGGGATCTTCTACCTTGTAGATTCCATCATGGCCAAGCAAGTGTATGAGTGCAATTGGGTTCCTTCTCGCGTCACAGAGGCTGAACTGGACGATTTAGTCCTGATTGCGCTTTAGGCAGCAAAGATACCATCCATTGGAGGGCTCCTGGCAAAGAATGCCCTCCCACACCTCGAGAAGGAGAGGTTGTTGTTTTCGTAGATCACTTAGCCCGGGGCTTTAAGCCGCCCGGTTCTAAATTTTACCGGGATGTTTTAGCCGATTTCCAGCTCCATCCACAAGATACTGGCCCCAACTCTGTTACAAATATGTGTCACTTCCAAGTGCTCTGTGAAGCGTTCTTTCAAGAGGAGCCCACAGTGGAATTGTTCAGAGACCTTTTCCATCTAAACCGCCGTACTGAGTTTACTGACGGCTCCAATACGGAGTTGGGTGGCGTGGCGATTCAGAAAAGGAAAGAGGTCACATACCCTCACGCCAAACTGCATAGCCACCCCAAAGTGGAATCAGACATGGTTCTACTGCAAAGACACCTCCCCTGCTGGTGAGAATCCCTTGCCTGGCTTTCGTCCGAGCGGCTCAGCAATACACACCCTTTTCCTCAAAGATTGACTGCTCAGGAGAGAAGCAAATATGCTCCCAACTGTCAAAGCTCAGAGCCTTTATGGCCAACGGTTTAACAGGGGTTGATCTCGCTCGCTGTTGGATATCATGGAGCATACTGCCCCTTAGTCAGCGCTCCGGTTTGATGTGCGAGTATACTGGCAGTGTTGATGACCCACTGCGACATTCCAAAATCCAGCTCACCGATGAAGAAATCACAGAGGCTGTGAATAAGATGCTGAATGAACCGGAACACTCTGTGCTAGAAACGGCCTGCTTCCCTTCTGTGCCACCAACAAACCGCCAGCTGTAAGACTTTCGATTTTTCTTTTTGCTGAATTTGTTAATGATATATCTGGTCTTTGTTTAATATCAGTGTCTGTGTAATCAGGGCAATGATCCGTTTTGGAGCAAGAAACTGCCGCAGGAGAAACCAGAAAAACCAGACAAACCGGAAAGAGCAACTCGGCAAAAGACTAAAGCTGTGAAGAAGACTGCCCACAGGAAAAGAACCACTGCATCTTCTAATCCGGCCCCTGATGATGATGTGGATAATCCGGACTTTGAGGTAGAGCTTGACTCACTTGGTTTATTTTTCATGCGTCTTATTGATGATGATATTTGTCAGGATGATGCCGAAGCCAGCCACGCGGATGTTGCAGAGGTAATTATTCTCTCTTCCGATTCAGAAACTTTGCCTTCACAAAAAATCCGTCAGGCAAACCGGAAAGTTAAATTTTCTCATCCTCTTGCTTATTTGGATCCTAAATTTCTTATGAAGACCCAACAACGAAGCTCGTCGCACAACCCGGCACAGCGGCCAGGTAGTTACCTCCGCCGGTTTACCGAACAGTCCGGTTCGGAAACGCCATTCAGAGGTCTCTAATTTGCTTGTCAGTGCTTGTCCTAAAGCGGGCTGCTTTCGTCAACCTCTTAATCCGTCTGACTCCGATTACCAGGTTACTTCCCACTCATCTTCTGGCGAGTCATCGGCTACTCAGCTCCCACCGCTCAAAACGGTGCTTGGGTAAGCTATACTTATTGTGATGTTTGCAGTACATCGCCTTAGAACATATGCTGTATTTGATGTTATTCTTCTCAGGGCCAAACCTAGGCCAAGCAAGAAGGCCCGCCTGGACAAAGCGGCCGAAGAAGATGTCGTTCTTGAAGCAGGCAAGACACCCAATCTTGAAGCGGCTATTCCTGAGGATATTCCCAACGATCCACCGCAGCAAGACGATGATCTTATTGCTGAAGAGAGACCTACTGACGCCTCAGGTCCTGTCAATCAGCCCACAGGTTCCATCCGGATTGAAAGCTCCACCGGTCCAGCAAAACCTACTAACAAGCCAATAGCCCCAGTGCAAACCGGCGGTACCCAGGATGATGAGGTTGTCATTACTGGCACTGGCCATACGAGCCAAACAATCCTGTCGCTTTATCCAAACATTCTGCCAAGGAAGAATTTGCTGCCTTTGGCAAAGGCAAGTGGAGCGCTGATCTGATGACTTATGCTGCTCTGAACGCCCAAGATATCCATTCCGGCTATCTGAACCGGTTGTATACCAGTGACTATGAAGCCGGTCTGGTTAATATGATGAAAGAGAAATATGAGGTAACTTCCATATGCTCCTTCCTCCTG